>NW_008608743.1:0-22371 GCF_000691845.1 Merops nubicus | reverse complement strand
TCCTGCTGTTTACCTTTATAACATACCCAGTATGTGAGTGTGGCAATTATGAACAGCACTCTAGAACACATTTTCAGCAATTACAGTAATGTAGAAGATTAGGAAACAAGCTTATAAAGTTTGGCAAAGACAAACCTTAAGTCCTGTGCCTTCCTTTCTGATTCAAAGTGAAATGCTGCCTCTTACTATGGAAAACTAATCCATTTTTGACTGTTCTTTTTCACACTAGTGTTAATTTTGGCCACAAAATGTATTTGCTGCCTGACACAAAATAAGGAGAAAGGATAAAAGGAAAAAAGATAAAAAGAAAAAGGAAAAAGCTGTTTCCTTAATCAAGGAGAGCTAGGGGTATGGAAAATAAAAATATATTGTGCTGCAGACCAATGACATATGATGTCTCTAAAGAGGATTATGATCATTCTTATCACAAAACTTTCCACAGAAATTAGAATAATATAGGAGAAAGGCAGTGCTGTTACTATACTATTAAAATGGTTACTGAAGAGCTTGCCAGCACCTCTGGTTTTGTGTTCTCAGCTAGTATTGCTACCTTTCTGGCTAATTCCCTAAGGAATCAAGGTTTATACAACTGTATAGGCTTCTCCCTGCCACAGCTCCCCCTCTGCAAGCCCCTTCATAAGTTTGTAACTAGTTGGTCCATTTCAACCAAATTCAGATAAGGAAGGGAAATCTCCATTGCTGGATCCAAACTTCAGCAGTCAGAAGCAGTCCCATCTCCCAGGTCCGTACAGGCCCCGCAACCTCATCCACTCCATTTTATTCTAGCAAGGACAGAAGAAATAAACCCTTAAGACATTTTCTCTTGTTCTGCCAAATGCTTGACAACAGAGTTTATTTTTATTACTGCTTTTTATTAAATAATGGCAAAGTTAATTCATTCATCCTGCTTTTCTACTTTTCAAATCAAGACTTTTACATTCCAGGCTAACAAGAAACACCATTTAAAACAATACTTAATACACTTCATCACATTGCTCCTAGGGCTATTTATCATTCCACGACATCACTTTGAGCCAGTAGATCACTCTCATGCTATGTAGTTTTTTCTAGAATCCAGTCTGAGTACTCAGCAACCTTTGTGTAGACACCCGGCTGCCTGGGACGAGCACACCCTTCGCCCCAGCTGGTGATGCCCACCAGGTACCACACCTCTTCGTGTCTGCACGACAGCGGCCCACCCGAATCTCCCTGCGGCACAGGAGAAAGAGAGCACCCAAGGAACAGCTCTGGTCAGTATTTCCTTCTCAATAAAAACCTTGGTTAAAATCAGTATCGTTCTAGACTTCAGTTACTGTCACTTAGGGCTAATTAACAGAGTACTGAAACAGGTTTTCTGCTTTTCTAATAAATTGACTTTTAAATACTTTCCAGTCATTGCAAATAATTTCCACTTCCCATTGAAGTTCAAAAGTACTGTGGTTTGTGTTTGTTTGGGTTTTTTTTCTTTTTATTTAAAACTCAGTGAAGACTACATGTGCAAATGAGAAAAATAAATTTGCCAATGTTTTCTCTTATGACCTTGGGTTTAGTACACAAACCTCAGTTCTCTTCACAGTTTATCTTGTTTGAGTGACACTGTCTTCCCCTGGATAAAACACGTCTCTATTTTATTTTCCTGTTCCTAACTGATCTCTCCAAATGCAAGGTTCTTTAGTGTAGCTGTTATGAGTTGTTGAGACAAGAGCAAGCATGTTATTTTTTATAGAACAGCATCTCCACATTCTGGTACACCGTATCAGATAAAGAAGGCTTAATTGGCATGGAGGAAAAATTACTTCCCAGCTCCAAATATTTTTATTCCTAATTACTCAATACTGATCATAGTAACAGAAACATCTTAACATTAAAATGTAAACTGTTAAATGCTTGAAGTGAAAATACTGCCTTGGGTAGAGAACTTAATCTAACTTATCAGGCTATTTTCTTCTTGCATAAGTTAACTCTGAATATTTAAACTAATGTTTAAGTGCATGAGTTTACACTTGAGTAGAGAATTTGTCTGTCTGAACCCACACTGATGTTACATTTTTAATTCTAAGAATGAACAGAGCAGTCTGCTCAAGTTGTCTTTAGCCTTCCACCCTCTTGTGCATTTTACTAGCATTGCTAGCACCCTCCCTTCTGGTTTGTACACAGTGGATGCTTTAAAGTAATCTTTCATGTACTGTATTTCATGACAAGAAATAAAAAAAAAAAACCACCACACACCACACACACACACAGGAAATCTCCTTTTACTTTCAGAAATGCTTTCTGATACTAGCTGTCTTTGAGTTTCTGATACTCTGAAGGAATACTGTTTTATTCCCTAAATGGATGAGAGATATATAAATACACACACTCAGTGTTTCTTACCCATGGAATCTATCCCTAATGATTACAGTGTCACATAAGAAATGTTTTGCATATACATTGATTTTCAGTGTTTTTTACTTGCAAAAACGAGATATTAATCAACAGCTCTATTGGTAATCTATTTTTTCTAATGACAATTAAAAAATAATTACAGTATTCAATTTTATATTTGAACAAACAGCTGGAATATATGACCATATAATACTCCTTTTCGTTACCTTACAAGCATCCCTTCCACCTTCATCATAGCCAGCACAGATCACTTTGTCACCTATTCTGCGCTTCCTGTACCTTGCCTGGCATTCCTCTTTTGACATGAGGGGAACAGTGGCCTTCTGAAGAATATCTTCTACACGACCTATGTAAGAGGTGGTACGAACAGAGAAATGTTTGATTCTAGCAAAATAAATGTTAAAACTATACTCTAGAAATTCCCATACAGTGATATTGCAAAGTCGGAGGCCATTGCTTTAGAAGTGTTGTTAGATGCCCATGACAGAAATATTCCTTTTTCTTTGTGTTAGTAAACAATGTGAGCTGTCTGCCAATTTGAATGTTTTTTATAATGCCATTTTATGTCTCATGACCAGGCAAGCTTCAAAACTCCCATGTGATTTAAAATTAATCCTTGCATGAGTACAGCTTTCAGGACATGGGCACTTGGAGCCCATCCTCCATTAAGATCATTGCTTTTTGTGTCATTAACAATTATTTCTTAGTAATGTGTTGCAATAGATTTGGACTCTTCCAGTTGCCAAATCTGTGCTGCTCCACACTCTAGTAGTTTACAGGATGGATAAATTGCACATAGAGTAAAGGGGGAATGAGAGTTTAACCAGAGGAATTTTGCAAGTTCAAGAACTTGCTGTTTAAATATCTATCTATACCTTTTTCTTTTCTGTAACCCCATCCAATTACCCAACAGTCGGTATAAAGTATGTTAGTGTCTTCTTTTGATGGCAGGCAAATAGGCAGTTGAAGATCTAAAATATGATTAAAAATATTAGTTTGACCAGCAGAGACAACTGCAAGATGAAGGTTTTGTGGGCACCTACACAAACCTTGCTAACCTCCATGTTATGCTTTGCCCCTTACACTATATGTCTTTCCAATTTCATAAATTAAAAAAACACCCATTTTCTTTTCAAAGTCAACAGAAGGATATTCTCTTCAAACTCCAGTAACCACATATTAAAGGAAGCCAGCCCAACAGTCATGCACTGCCATACCAATGCCAGCCCTCTGTCATCCTGCACATGTTTAGAATTCCTCTGAAATACACTACATACCAGTAAAATTCATAGGCTTATCAAGTTTCATTAAAGCAATGTCATATCCAGTCTGGGCGTATTTATACTGAGGGTGAACAATAATCTCTTCCACTTTGAAGAAGGGCGTATCCTCATTTATTTCTGATTGTTTTAAAATACCAGCATAAACACGCCAAATGTTGGGATTCTCAAGACTGAGGGAAAAAGACAAATAGTCAGTCTGTGACAAAAGATTTCCACTGATTTAGAGTTTGTGTGCAGATGTGACATCTGCCATTGCTCCTGAGTGTAGAGTGAACAGTACTGATGTCACGCGTTCCATTTTTTCATTTTCACACCCTCAAAACTAAAGAGAAGGTTAATTTTATCCATTTCCTCCATTTCATTCTGTTCCTCTACATTTATATTTTCATTCCCACATTAGTTTTCTCTCTTCTTTATGTTCAGGCTCTCATTATCCTTATCCTTCCTCATCCTCATTTCCCTTCTGCCATCTTTTATTTTCTCCTTTTCTCCCTTTTCTTTCTTCTTTTCTGTTTTTGGTTTGGTTTTATTGTTGTTGGTTGTTTCATTTGTTGGTATTTTCAAGGGCCTAATACAAGCCCTGGAATAGTATATGACATTCTTTCCATTCATTCCAACACAATAGCTTTTCTAGTATTGAAAATAGGGTTGGGAATATAAATTCAGGTAGAGCCTATTCTGACATTTATTAGGAAAATGACACTAGTCATGTAAATATTGATTAGAAAGTGCAGTAGTATAGACCTATATGAAAAGTTCCAGTTCATGTTTATGATTCTGACTGTAAGATTTTGAGTAAGTTTAAGAGGTATTTCATTATGATATTCTACCATTCAGCTAATCTAGAAGTTTTGATTAGAAAGTGCAGTAGCATAGACCTGTATGAAAAGTTCCAGTTCATGTTTATGATTCTGACTCTACTCTGAGTAAGTTTAAGAGGTATTTCATTACGATATTCTACCATTCAGGTAACCTAGAAGTTTTGCTACATGCAATGAAGAAGATGCAAAACTTGCCTTAAACATTCCATAAATTTTGAAAATTTTGCATATAAATTCATACATATCAGTTAGGCTTAATAATTTCTAATTAACAAAGTCTATTTCTTTTGTATTTTGCAAGTATTTCTTCTCCCTTTGCCTTTTATAATACTGGTAAATTCTACACTGGATAGCAGGTAAAGAATGATAGTTTTCTTATAGGGATTTTAGAGAGTTTAACCGCTGGAGGCAAAATATTGGCAATACTGTTCCACACAGAAACAAAAAAAGGTAACATACTACAGTGTGCAAGTAAAAATGCCTGATTTTAGACCACATTGCTGGTTCAACATCCTCTTTGAAGCATTTTATCTATTACTGTCCTTTTTCTCCCATCAGACTGCATTATAGCTTTACATTTTTCACTCTGTAAGTGAAAGGATAATCTGCTTTACAGATGATGACAATCTAATGAAGAAAATTAATCACCTACATTATAATTAAATCAACTCTTCAAAACACAAGTAATTTCATGACCAAAACTTGATTGTAATTTGATTAACAATACAGACTATACACATCAGTTCAATTTAGAAATGTCTTAGGTATTGACTACTTTAAAATTTGTTCCAACTGCTGAAATCTACATTAAAAATAGGTTATTAATTGACTGATTGACAGAATTGGGGGAAAAAAAAAAAACTTTTAAAGGAAAACTACAATAATTGGGATCTTGAGGTTTCATGTAATGCAGAGACAGGTAGCTCAGTTACCAGAAGCAGCCTAATCGGACCTCCACAGAGAATTAGTTTGCATCCTGGCCAAATAAATTAATTTGCTGAGCATCCTGCTGCTGAAATTATCAGATTAGTACCATTTCTTAAAGTGCCACAGAGAAATCTCTGTGACAAGTAATCTGAAGTTTATTAAATGGAATAACCAAGCCACAGATTTTTCTTGACACATGGTATGGCATTACAGTAAAAAAAAAAAAAAGCTTATATCACATGAGAATGCCTAAGTTTCTGTAGGTATCTGGTGTCTGCTTTAGAATTTCATCTCCTAGATGCATTAAAATAATTTAGCATCAGTGGTACCATAATATGCTACAGAGGGACAAAGTACGGAGTTCCATTTACGTTAAAGATATGAATAGTCTGCTTAGAAATTCACCTTTTGATTACATTTAAACAGTTTATTTTATTCTAGTCCTCATTTTTATTTTTTCTGAAAGGTAGTTCTCAACTCATCTCATACACTGGATGAAATTTTTGGTTTTATTTGTGCATTTATCTTTAGGCCTCACCTCATGACGCAGTGAGCAGCTGTAAGAATCCACCGTTTGCTGATGATCGAGCCCCCACAGAGGTGTCTCTGACGAGACAACTTCACGTGCAAGCTGACTTGCCATGGCCATTCACCAGGGGAAGAGTCTGTCCCTCCAACGATCCTAATAGTTCCTGCAGAATGCTGCATACACACTATAGAAATATTTTTAAACTATGCTTAAAGATAATTTACACTCACCAATGAAAATGAAGATGAGACTACTGCTGATACCCGCAAAGAAGGGGTCTATTCCCCATCTTTTACAAAGAAGGTGATACATGATGCCTTCTAATCTTTTTATGATTTATCACAAAGTCTGTTAAAACCAAGTTCACAGTGCTAGTGTTGGTGTTTACATTGTGCAGACCTGGACAACTTCACTTCTTCACAACACTCTTCACAAGTTATTACACTGGGACAATGCAACCAATTAAATACGATGTTTCAAATAAATACATAAATAAAAGAAGGGTTTGGCTTTCTGTGCTGAAATCAGTTAAACACTGTCTCTTTCACGTGAAAAAAAAAAAGTTGTACTTACCAGTACTGGCTTTTTTTTTACATAATCTTAGTGAGTATCCAGAGATTCTTCCTGGACCATGTACTATTTCCACTGGAGATCCAGTTGAGGACATTCTTAGGTGACACTCACACTTTCTGCCAGTGAATTAGTGCGAAGACTGAGTTTGTTATTTTTTACACAGAACTCATACATTACCCCCTCACCAAGCCTGTGGAATGAGTATTTCAGCAATCTTTGAACATATTAAAATATACCTCTCACCTTTCCTCATTGCATGAATCCGGCAGGGGAAAGTAGGTAAAAAACTGGCAGCGGATCACATCTGTGCAGACTTGCTGACAGGCTCTGTGTCCTTTAGTATAAGTGACATTGAGTTCATCTCCCAGAAAATTCATATGCATGTAAGTGCGAGAGCTGCAGGCTGCAAGAATGAGTGCCATTCCAAGCATCAGAAAGTCTACTAATTTGGTTAATTAAAAATTAGGAGTTTTATTGTAATTTATTGTTTACCAGGAACAGGTTTTCTGCAATTTAAGAGACCAAAGCCTGATATAGTATTTTCTTGTGATATAAGTGACTCTGGTATCCCACTAGCTGATGTCTTCAGGAGGCAAAGATTTCTAAAATGAAAAAAAAAAAAATAAAATTTACATTCACTTTATCTGTACTCACATCCTGAAACTGATTGTTTAGCTACTGGTAAGGGAAAGTTCTTTCTTAAATGAGGGTGTCTTCTCCCAAATCTCTATCTGTAAAAGTATTTCATACAAAAATGCATTCCTAAAATTCACTAGTTTGCACTAAATGGAGGGTTTTGTAGTTTTGTTAAATAGCATATGACTGTACTACTAGAGGATGTACAGTATTTATACTTACACAGGTGACTTCAAATGATATATGCCATCTCGACTTTGCTTCTCCCTGAAATTCCTTTGAAACTTTATTCTTCTGCTTTGTATGGAATGTAGATTTTTAACTATTCCCACTATTATGAATGTAAAAAGGAAGCTCAATAGAAACTTTCTTAAACCTGTTAACTTTATCAAAAATCTTTTCAAGTCAGTAACTTAATAACGCTAGGAAGCCTTATGATTCTTTTGATAATTTCATAAAATGCAGCTTTAAATCATTAAAGCAATCTGGAGGCTCACTCTCCTTTTGATGTGTATAACTCTTTTCAGATTAACAGCAGATAGGCAGCTGCAATACAAAACCCCTGATTGTTCCGAAAAAAAAACAGAAGAAATGCCCAAAAGAAATTATAAACTTATGAGAACAAAATACAGGAAGTTGTGCTTTACTAAAAATAACCTTTTAACAACAACAACAACAAAAAAATCTGTAACTATTAAGAAAATAGAAAAAAAAAAAATCTGTAACTATCGAGAAAATAATGACTAACAAAAGACTGTGCTTTTCTGAAAAAAAATCTGCTTAGAGAATTAAAGTTAGTTGTCATACTCACCTTTGGGATTCTATTTGCCATTCTCTTGTAAAGAATGTAAAGAACAAGCACTTTGGAAAGTATGTACAAATAGTTTGGCAGACAGAGACATCAGGAGTGAAAAAACTTGTAATATTCATTCCTGAAAATTCTTGATCTTTGAAAATGTCCGTTTGACAATCTGTATAAAAGAACAAAAAAAATCAAAATCCCAAAGATTTTATGTCATCAGAACATTAAGGTTTACAGATTATTAATTTCTATCCTTAATCACATATTGCTTCCTTTTTGATTGATAATCTGGGAAGAGAGCACCACATTTTAACCAAAAACTATTTCTTGATAACATTTTTGGGTGTGTAAACTCATGGAGAGAACTACTGAACAGAGATAAGGTTCATATAGAGAAGAAAAGAAATTGTTGGAACACAGATTTGCTAATATAATAGGGAATGCTTTAAATTGGGAACAGTGGAGATCACTGTACAAATCCACAGCACATAAATCATGGTAATCTAGGCAAAGCCCAAAATAATTAAGGTGATGGGTATGTCTAAGAAGATCATGGGAAGACTAGAAGAAAAACAATGGGATGATCCTCTTAACATTAAATGCTGTTTGAAAAGTAGGCTGAATAAGCAGGAGTAATGTACAGTCCACCCTCTGACATGACCAAAATAACGTAACAGAGGCTTGGCAGAATAATTCACACAACCAGGCTATGGATTGTAGAAGCTTCATGAAATATTAGCAAGTTTAGAAAGAGAAGAGGGAGTTGCCTTCTCCAATGTTATACTCAAAGTCCTAGCTCAAATCCCTTTGCAACAATAAAAAGAGGAAAAAAAGGAAGCACCAGCATGGAGAGCATGGAGGATGTTTCTTGAAACTGTTAAGCTGTAAAGACAATAAAACCAGTGAAATAATCCAAAACACAGGACTTAGTGACAGCAGAGAACTTCAACTGTTCAACAAGTTGACAGCAGACAAGTCAACACTACCCAATGAGTTTCAGAAATGTACTGGGAACACCTTCCTACAGAAAGAGAAAAAAAATAAAGGGGAGATGCAGAGCTTAATATGACTCCTGTTAATATGATGAAGTTTTTTCTAAAAAAAAAAGATATGCATGAAGGAACAACAATACTGGACAGTAATTACACAATCCAAACAGACACCAAAAAAAAAAAAAAAGAAGAAGACTATAAAAAGAAGACTATAAAATAAGGGTCAATTGACTCTGACAATTAATAAGTAAGATCCCATGTTAAGGGGAAATAGAGTTCAGAAATAGAGTTCAGGAGAATGGATAGTTTCTAAAGGAAATTAAAGTACAAACATGGACCTGGAATTTTAGGGAAGCTAACCCATAATCTCAGTGATCATGTTCAGTGTTGGTTTGCTCAGTATTCAATGAGCTCAAGGAAGGTACTTTGCAAAGGGCAGAAATACAAACAAATTGCTATGGATGTGTAATAGCACGCGTTGGTTTTGTTGTCAGAAAGGCAAAGGTACAAAATGAAAGGACATATAGGAAGAAACAAACTCTTGAAAGAAAAGTATGCAGTACCATTCAATTAGCATTAAGAAAGGAGAATGGAAGTAGAAGAACAGCATTACCATTAAGAAAGGAAAAGATCACTTTGTAAGACAAGGTGGAGGTAGATTCAAACAGTAAAAAAAAAAAAAAAAAAAAAAACACAACACAGAACAAAATGAAAGATATTTCAATTGAGAATAAGAAAGTATAATACACACTGTGTGATCTTGCACTCTTTAGAGTTTTGCCTGAGTAATAATTGCAGGAATAAGCATAGACACTGCTTTCATCACAGATCACCCACAAAACACAGAATACATCCCTTCATATTAGCCAGTTGTATTAGAAAGCAGCAGGTCTTCATTAAAAATTTTTAGGTGCATATATGATGTACAAACAGAATTTAGAAAGCTTTATATGCCTCCTGATCGTTGATTTCAATCAGATTTTATCTTTCATTTTTGTATCCATGGTACAAAAATAACATACAATTTCATCACGTTAATCTTATGAAGAAATTCTCTAGATCTTCAAAGCAGGCAACTGCTTTTGTAAAACAAATGATGAAATGGAAAAAAAAAAAATATATATGAATCTCCTCTGTGCCTGAGATTACTAACTAGGTTAGTAATAAGTTTGTATTGGAATACAATGAATATATTGAATTTCATACAATGGAACATTTGCATATGTCAGAGATAGACTGTACCTCATCAACCATAACTCTTAAAACTAAACGGAACCAGAGATTGTAAATAGTTACCTATTTCAGAAAGCTGGCATGGCTTTAAAGAGAATCCAGAGACAACTTCATCAAGCACCGTTATGCTGGTTGGTGTTCCTACACTGGTATGTTTCAAGAAGCATTTTTTACTGAGTGACAAAGAATAAAGAAAGTGGTAAGACAACACACTGTCTTCCTTTGTCTACACCATCCTCCTGGCCCTGTAATTCCTACCATGGTGCGTGTTCTGGCCATGGGCCAGAGCAATTTCCAGGCTCCAGAACAATCTTCAAATGAAGAACAGAGCTATCTGAACAATGTTTAACTTATAAAATTGAGCAGATTAACAGGTCAAAAATAGGCCTGATAAAAATGAAAGAATTTCTCTGGCTGCTCTAATGATGCCATTTTCAGAGCAATAAGCAGAGCAAGATTTAACAGAGCAATAATTCTGTACACCTACCAATATAGTTTGAAACTCAATATCTTCAGAGGATTTTAACTTTTTTCAGTGCTATGATAATTAAGTTTGTCTATCTCAACGATGGGCAAATGAAAACTAATTTACTAGTGTTTAGTTTGAATAAACATTGTAAGGATGACAAATAAAGGAAACATTATTTCCTTGAATACATTCTTGTACCTTAGACTGCTCTGAGATTGACTCTGCTAAAGCACAGCACTGTTGAAGGAAAGGGATCAAACCTGTATTTACCGAAAACTTGCATTGTGAAATGTTTCTGAGGCATATGTAAAAAAATGACAATGTTTGTCATTGGTACATCTTTTTTGACATTGTTGATAGCTGTTAGCCATAGTAACATTATAAATTTTCCCTTCCATATCCAGTCCTATGTGAACATCTGGGCTGCAAGCTGTGAAAAAAGAGAGACCAAGTTCTGAAAACATGCGTCTGTTCTTCTCCCCATCCCGCACCCTAAACTGTCCAAAAGATAGCAGTTTGTACGACACAGTCCTGGTAATCCAGATTCTACATCACATGCTCACTTCAGTTACATCATACTTCACATATACCTCTAGTAACAACATCAGAAGTATAGGTATAGTATAGTACCACATGGTAGAGGAAAAAAATGGCAATCAAAAATATACTTTCCCATTTCCAAATTCACAGCATATACCTCTAGTAACAACATCAGAAGTGTAGGTATAGTATAGTACCACATGGCAGAGGAAAAAAATGACAGTGTGACCAAGACCAAGATTACATTAATCAAACCAAAAATATACTTTCCCATTTCCAAACTCACAGCATAGCTTGAAAGGCAAATTCTGTCCTCATAGGCAACAGACATCTCCCATTTGAGTGAGAAGATGTAGTTTACACTCCACAGAGGGAGAATTGAGACTGTGGGGTTGAATCATCTTTCCCTCATGCAGGATGCAAGTTTTGCCTCATGGTCACTGGGAGGTCTTTACAGAACACAAGTCAGACAAACATTGGTGGGTTTCTTAAACATGTATTGAGTAGATTTTCATTTTAGTGACATTAGTCTGATTCTAGAATATCTCCAGTGATATCAACCAGCCCACATGGCAAAACAAATAATATTCCACTGAAAACTGTTTTTCTGGGCCAAAGCTACACAGAAATGTAAATGTGACAGCATATTGGCAGGAAGGGGCTTTTAAAAGTCCTGCCTTCTCAGGAAGGCAAGTGTCAAGCAAAAGCAAGTAGAACAGGTTTGTCAACAGCTGCAACGGAGAACTTGCATCAGGTAAGGCCATTTAACCCTGGTATATTGAAGTGCTATACCAGTAAAACTAAAGAATTATCCTGGCATCAATAAGGCACTATTTGGCCTCAAAGCCAGGAAGCGAATAGATATATTCTTTTTTCTGTAGTACCATGCTGTGCTTAAAGCTGATCTTGTCTTAACAACATCATTATGATGGTAAACATATAAAATATTTAAACCATTTAAATTAACATTTAGTACACCTGCTGTTAACTTACAGGTATGGCAAGACTGCATAGCACCCACATATGAAAAGATGGAGCTGCTAATAAATTAGTACACAGAACGATGAAGGCGGCAACATCACTTTGTGACTACGCACTTCTGCTTTCCTCAGCATCTGCTCTACAAAGTTGTAAAGCAGGGTCACACACGCTGTTTTAGCAGCTTGCTGGAGTGAAATTGTAATAGTAAATTAATCTTTAGAACTGGAGCTACCAGTTAAAACGTGTTCCCATCTGCCTCTAGACAACAAAACAGGAATTGCAGGAGCAGAATTTCCCTGTTACTGCATCTGAGGAGTATCAGTGGTGGAGAGCTGGGGCTGAAGGCAGTAGGAGATTTTGTATGCTATGTCTGAAAGAGATCTGGCAAGTTACATATAAATCACTGCTTGGCTGCTTCCCTGACTCCATTCCTGGTTTTGAAATGCTGATTTTCTAACATCTGCTACATGTTACTGAGTACAAGATGCATATAAGTGAATAACTGTATCTTACCACTAATTTGGATGTCACACTGTTTTAAGGAATGTCCAGAGATAGCTTCTTCCATATCCACTTTTGGCAGCATTTCTGTATCACTGTCTTTTAAATAGCAGGAAAACCTGTATTTTAAAAAGCAGCAACTCACAGCTTCTGCAGTACAACACGGACTTTCATAGTTGTTTCTCAGGTGAAGTGCAGGCTGTCCAATATTCCCAAACATTAAAATTTTGACAAAGTGCAATTTGGAGAAAGATGGGATAGATCTGCATCTGCTTTGCTGGCACTGATGGCAAATGAGGTGATTCAGTATAAGTGGGAGCTCCACAGAAGTCTCATTAAAGTAAGAAGCAGAGCCCAGGGTTTGGAGGACAGAAGCACACTGGGAACAGAGAGGGAAGAGTACCTCATCCTCTCAGGCTACTGAAGTTCTTAATTGTGAGAAAAATATGCTAAAGAGAGAGGCTGGTGGACAGTAAAGGGGACCACTGGAGATGTGAAATTGCTCACATTGTCCCTCAACAGTAAATACATAGCACAGAGGAGTGCAGTAATTTATGTTTCCTTGAAAGGGTTGGTATGTGAGTGTGAAAGATTGGGAATTTCCAAATTTAATATTTTGAATTTAAGCAAATACTCTTTTAGATTACCAGTTTTAAAGATACAAATTTGTTTTCAATGGCAACTCTGTAGTTTTCCCTGTGTGCCTCTATTCTGTCAAAACCTTACTGAGCTCCTAAAATTGTTACAGAAGACCAGCAAAAGCTATACTAAGATGAACATTTTACCTTTTTGCAGGATCTTTAGTCCATGCTGCTGGCAAATAAGTGAAGAGCAGACAGGTAGGATGGTAAGTACACACTATTTGGCAGTAATTAGCACTTGGTGTAAAAACCGTAGCAAGGTCTCCTCCTTGGAAGTATGTATTTTCATAGATCTGAGTCATACATTCTGATACAGAATAAGAAAATTTGTAAATTATTAATATGAGAGCATGTACAATTCAGCAGTGAAGCCACTGCTCCTCTTTCTCATTGACTTCGCTTTTAAGAGTCCTTTGGCAGGAGAAGAGGGCGAGGGGCGTGAGGAGCACAGTTCCCCTAGCAGTCTCATCTTTGCTCTCCAGCAGCAGTAAAGTTCTCTGGAGTGTCTCCCTCCCCCCATTCCCTGCCTTGTACACGATGCAGGAGCAGGGCAGCTTGAGCCAAGGCAGAAGCCCAGGCACCAGGATGGTCCACAAGGCAGGTCTGCACAGCAGAGAGGAAAGGGACCTTCTCATGGCAGACCTCAAGAGCGGGAGAAGCATCTTCTGAGAGACAGTACAGAGAACCATCAAGAGGAAAACCAGAGGAAGGAGATGGACCAAAAAGAGTTCAAAAGTTGTACGTGAAGACAGTCTTATCTTGTTCACCCCCCAAGAACCATAATGGGGTGCCACAGTGTATAGCTTCAATGGCTCTCAGCATTCAATAAGCCTTCTGCTCTCTCACGCTCCACCTTGAACCCCTTCTGACTTGCTTTACAACTGAGAAAATACTGTTGAAGAAAAAGTGTCTGTAGAACTGCCCAGAATTAAAATGAGCTCATCCACCACCTCACATCTTCAGGAATGCATCATCAATCCCCTACTGAACTTCTTTTCTTGCATTTTGCCCTCCAAAGTTGTAGCAAATCAGCAAATACGTTGATTTTTATTCCTGTGTCTAAAAAAGTGCTTTTTCTTAACTAAAAGATAAAATACTGTATTTTAATGGGAGGAAACTCAACTGAAAACATTTCATCTAGGTGTTCAACCTGTTACTTACAGAGCTATCATATTGTATGAAAAGCTATTTAAGATGAAAATAAATGGAGCTATCTTGGATTTTACTCTTTTAAAAATATTACAAGTCAATTTTATAAGTTAATGTGATTCTAAACTATACTTAGGTAATTCTGCATTTCCTGCACATGGGCAAAATATAAAATTTACTAAAAAAAAAGAAAAAAAAGAAAAAGGAATTATTATACATATGTGCAAGATATACTAATATCATTGAAAGGTTATTTTCTTGTTAATACAAAATCTGTACTATATAAACATCCAAACTTGCTGGTATATATGTTTTCAAGATCTTTTTCCAAAAAATAGTATTTATAAGTATCATTAACAGAAAAGCTTTTTCTGTTACTTAGAACACTCTAAGTGAATTATAAACTCAAAAGAAAAGAATTTTGCAATTATTTGCTGTATCAGGCATTTTGAATCTCATTTACCTTCTAGTGTAAATGAACACAAACAAAAAATTATTTATGCTGCAAAACTAATACGTAATTTAATATACTATAACATAACAAAGTTCTAATAATTTAATTTAATAAAAATACGTTTCCTAGGCCTCAGAAACATTCCAAGATTTTAGTTTTGCTGAAATTTCAATCCATGAAAACATTTCCTTAAATAACACTATGTTTATCAAAGAGATTTTGCTAAAAAAATTAAGTTACTTAATTGTCCTCAGAGAAAACAGTTAATACATTACTGAACATAAGCCTGTGTTAGGTTTTAGTTCTAATTTATCAGCAGAAGGAACTTTATGGCAACACAATGCAATTTTTGCAGTTTGACTTTTGCTAACTGAACAAGGTAAATCATTAACACAGCCTGGCATTGAAAAATGTACACAATCACTAACTTTCTAGTAGATCAAGAGAATTCTAAAAAATAATTCACGATAAAACAGTTGGTTCTGGAGTTATTCACACTTGCTGCAGTAGTCTTTCAAGCATGACGGTACTTAGGTGTTACACAGATATTTTTAAAGCCAGTAATTTCACACAAAGGCAATGTGTGAGTAATGCTGAAGGCTGGTGGTGTTTGTTTATTTTAAAAGAATTTTGAAGGATGTTGGTTCTGAAGTTCAGCTGCTGTCCCCCAGTGAGGCTCCTGGGCTGGATGGCTCCTGCCCCCTGGCCATCGGTCCTGCCTCCTACCCTGAGGGCAGCGTCTGGGGAGAGGGCTGAGGCTCTTCTGTGCCCAGGAAGGGGCAGAGGGTTTACTCCAGCAGCCAGCACACATTACTGCAGAATTTATGGAGCTCTAATTTGTGCTGGGGAACACCAGGTTAGAGCAAAGTCAGCTGAGAAGCATGGGGTGCCACTCCACCTCCTACACCTCCACCAACCACAACAGGCTCCCTTCCTAAGCTGTTACTAACCTTGCTTTTGGGTGTGGGACACTGAACCTCACATTGATTTTGCAATTGTGAGCTGAATGCAGCCTCAACCCAATAGAGAAAATTGCCCATAGCATGGTCCTGGGCATTCTGGGCAAGGTGACAGCATGGTGTGGGGGTAGCAGGACAGTGGCATTAAAGCCCCATTAGAAAGCTGCACACCAGGGTTATGTGAGTTAGCCAAATTTAACCCAGCAGAATCAAGATGGCTCTTTCAGGACCAGACTACAGTTACTAATCATGTCCTCTTCTAGAAGTGCATTACTCAGTGTACCTATCTTAGGATTTATATATCCACTTACCACTGTAGACGGAAGCAAGTAAGAAAATGAAATTAAAACTCTGATAAATCCAAATCATCCTAAAAAAAAACACAAAATCATTCTTTAGGTTATGTTTAATAAAGGGTGTATTTTTTTATATTTTATAAATTACTGCAAGTCATATCACTGATCTGCACTTGTACTGTTACACTTTTAATTCAAAATCACATTGAAAATTACAAATTACAGCTATGATATGCAGTTACGGCATATATAGAGTAGCATAAAAGAGCAACAAAGGTTTGTCCTTATGATTGCAAAAAGCAATAATGCTTATAAGCACTTGGAGAATTTCTGCTTTGTTTCACAGCAGAATATTCATTCTTGCTTAGACTGTGAGTCTAATTCTTGCTTAGACTGGGACTGACTTATTTCATCAAGATGTCATTAGTAACCCGGACTCTGTCCTAGTAGTTGGGTGGATACTATTATCAACGTAGCAGCCAAATGACTCACACTCATTGCTTCTGCTGTAAGTTATATTAATTTTAAACTTTTTTTTTTTACATGCTGCACCTTAAGCTGTGAAATAATCAAACAAATTAATCACACAAGACGATCCACAAATAGCTCAACATACACTGTCTTGTTGTTATGAAAACTTTTCATTCAGTATCAGTCACAATAATGATTACATACCTGAACATACAGTAGGTCTGGATGAATGGATAAGGTTTATGCTCTACTAAAGGAAAAAAAAAAGTCAACAGTTATTACTGTGTATGCAGTGCTAACTTATCTTTAATATTTACTTTGAATGGGTTCTCTTTCTGTCAATAGTTACTGACCTTGGGCCACATTTTCAGAGCATACATCACTCAGACTGCACTGAAATCAACATCCAGGTTTTACAGCAGCTGAGCATCTGCCTCTTGATGACATTTTAAAATAAAAGCCAAATCTGTGGTTGAGAACAGACAGTCTCTGCTGTTAGCACAAGAACCTACATAAACAGACAATGAGATTCATCTCAGTAGTAAATCCTGAGCTGGGGCAGGAGGGAAGTCCACATGAAATGGGTAAGACTAGTGTTTCAGACCCAGCTAAATGACACCATTATGGAAATACTGTAGCTAAGGACAGAATTGCCACCTACGTTTTCATAGTATTACACTGTTTTCTTGAGGCATTCCCTTGGCAAATAGGAACAGACGTATTCTTCAACTATGTATTCTGTTTTCTTCAACATCTGTTCAAGTTCTTATTCTTCCTTTTCAATACTCTGTAGAAATCATCTTGTGTACATCTTCTGAGTAGTTTTACTCTCTTTTCCTTTCTACACTTTTATTTTGTAGCTATATGCAACAAACAGCATCTTCAGGTTGTCAGAAGCCAGGAAAAAAAAAAAAAACAAAAAAAAACACACCACAGTTTGGAGGTACATGAAATGTAAACACAACAAGAAGTCAATTTATAGCTGATCTGAATCACTTGATTTCCACCTTTCTTTTCAAAATGTGGAACTAAAACAAAATTAATTTCACAAATTTTTTTTTTCTTTAGATATGAAAGAATTTAAAGGTTTGTTTCATACTGAAATCACCAAATTCCTCTTTTATTTTAGACTGAATGTGCTGGGAAGACATACATATGTTCTGCTCAAAAAATACCTGGATCAAAACATTTCACCCAACTGTGACCTTTATGAGCATCCTGATGAATGAAATTACTTCTCCATGATTTATGGGTCAGCAAGGTCTCCAAATTCTCTTTACAGAGGAAGAACTGTCTCAAAAAGTCTACTCTGTACTCTTCTGTGTATCTATTTGTTTTATCCTGACATGCACCTAGGAGAGGACTCAAATGTTTTCAGTACAGCTGCTTCCATTTTTATATGCTCTCCTGTTTTAAGCATGTACTAGTGACAAAGGAGAGAACTAGAAAATTTTACTGCAAAACACATTGATAGTTTGTGCCTGTAACATTAACTGTTTTGAGACTAATGCCTGAACAGCTCTGACCCTCAGCTCAGGAGAAAAGATTTTCCATTGGCTGTAGGGTGGCTCTGGGAAAGTACACCACACCATCTCCAGTCAACATCACTGAGGCCTTTCTGTGTAACCACAGATAGGTCACTTAGTCTCTCTTTTCTCATCTATAAAATTATTATAATTTTTTATACTTCTGGAAAAATTATCACCTTTAGTTTAAATCAGATTTTTCATAATCCTGGAAGTAATCACAAAACCTACCACATATCTGAATATTTATAAACAAAACAAGCTGAATTTACAAGTTTTTGTGTCACTTGATCTCTACTGGTGTTCAATTAAAATAACTATTTTTCTTCTTTTTTTTTTTTGTGCATATGTTTCTGTGCACTTTTCATTTGGTGGCATAAAAGGATTAGAATTTCTTGACTTTTCATTTCTTCTTTGGGCTTTCCAGCTCAAATCTTGGACAGTGCTATTCCAGTTCATTACTGATCCCCAGAATAACAAATAACAAGTTCCCCAGAATAATTCCTCATCATAAATCCCCAGAAACTCCAACCCCACACTTTTGGAAAAATAAAGCATACATTTCAAGTAAGCAGAATAAACAGGGCATATTCATCATAAATTTCACTAAGATCATACATCTCATCATACAATATGCAGTCACACCCGTTCATCAGAAGGTTCTATAATATTTCATTTCTATAAACCTTTATCTGTATTTCAGAAATTTGTCTCATGAATGGGAATCTTTTGGTGATGGCTCTTGGTTTCATAAGCAAACTAGTGGGGGGGAGGGAAGGGGGAAGAGAAAAAAAAACAACCTTCTTAAAGCAGCAGTTCTCAACTTTAGATGTCACACTCCTCCCAAAAGCATACATCATTTTAACTACATCTATATGGACATTAATTCAACTTGATGGTGAGGCTGAGAAATAAGGAAGCAATGCTATTCAAAGAGAATCAAAATGAGCATGCTTACTTTGAAAAATAAATGTATTTTCTTCCAGTGGGCTTGCTAGTCACAGAACAAACAGTCTTGTTTACATTGCTGCACTGTTGCTCAAATCAATAGAGCTGTACTTCTGTACAGAGGAAATAATGTGTTATGAACTCTATTCCTGAATTAATTATTGTTTTTTCTATTATAGGACATATTTAGTATAGCACAGATTATAAAATATGCTGAGAAATTTTCAGCTGGTATCCATTTACTTCACTTAAATCCAAAGAGATTGTATGATTTAAACTAGAAGAGCTAGAATTTCATAGTGCATAGGATACCAAAACCACCTAGCAGATCTTAGGCTCACAAGGGCTCCACAGGTAAGGTCACCCCTGTCTGAATTCCCTCATTGTATTCATTTAGATATCAATAATATTCTGGCAACTAAATCAGGATGTCATAATTACAATTCAGTAATTCATATTTTGATGAGGAGAACTCATCAAAACACTTAGATAAAACTGAGTTTGTTTTTTCATTATACCAGTACAAAATTTACACAAACCATCTGAAACTAAATGGAGTGTTTGCTTCTGTTTTGACTCTGTTTCAAACTCAGATCAGCCTAAGATTTCTTTAAGATGAAATCTCCCTGACAGTGCAATTGGCTGCTAGATTAATACTGCTTTTTGCTGACTTCCACTGGGATTTATGCAAACTCTCCTTCATCTGCAAAGGTGGCAGGAATTACTGAACTGTTTCACCTCAGGAAATGAATGACCGGACACTATTCTGGTCTGATTTAGTTCTCAGTCTGCCTGTCAAATACAAAAATTAAAAAAAAATCCCACATTTCTTTTGGTAATCCTGTTCAAAAAGCAGCTTCAACATGGGAGAGAATCTATGCTTTGTGACGAGACACCCACCAGTCATGACATGGGACACAAGGAAGAACATCTCAGAGGGAATTACAAGAGGGGATCCTGTTAGGGTAAATTTCAACAACTCTGGTATCTGTTGGAAGGACAGCATAGCAGGGCATCAGCAATCCAGGAGGTTCGTGGAATGGATTGATGACAATTTCCTTCCCCAAGTGGTAGAGGAATCAATGAGAAAAGGTGCTATACTGCACATTGTCTCACCAACAAGGAGGGGCTGGTGGGTAATGTGAAATTCAAGGACAGCCTTGGCTGCAGTGACCACAAAATGATGGAATTCAAGATCCTTAGGGCAACAAGGAGAGTGAACAGCAAGCTCACTACCCTGGACTTGAGGAGAGCAGACTTTGACCTCTTTGGGGATCTGCTTGGTAGAGTACCATGGTCTCACCAACAAGGAGGGGCTGGTGGGTAATGTGAAATTCAAGGACAGCCTTGGCTGCAGTGACCACAAAATGATGAAATTCAAGATCCTTAGGGCAACAAGGAGAGTGAACAGCAAGCTCACTACCCTGGACTTGAGGAGAGCAGACTTTGACCTCTTTGGGGATCTGCTTGGTAGAGTACCATGGGATAAAGCCCTGAAATGGAGAGGGGTGCAAGAAAGCTGGTCAATTTTCAACGATCACCTCCTCCAAGCCCAGGAGCAATGAGACCCAAAACAGAGGAAGGCAGGCAATGCCAGGAGGCCTGCATGGATGAACAAGCAGTTCCTAAATGCATTTAGACACAAAAAGAGAGTCTACAGAGAGTAAAAGCAAGGGCAGGTAGCCTGGGAGGAATACAAAGAAGTTGTCCAAGAGCCAGGGATCAGGTTAGGAAAACTGAAGCCCAGATAGAATTAAATCTGGCCAGGGACATCAAGGGTAACAAGAAACACTTCTGATGTATAGGTACATCAGCAATAAAAGGAAGGCTAGGGAAGATATGGGCCCTCTCCAGAAGGAAAGGGGAGACCTGGTCATGAGGGATATGGCGAAGGCTGACTCAATGACTTACTTGCCACAGTCTTTGAGGTACATCACTGGATGTGTTCAAAACCGGGTTGAATCGGACTTTGAGCAGCCTGGTCTAGTGAGAGGTTTCCCTGCCCATGGCAGAGATGTTGGAATTAGCTGATCTTTAAGGTTCCTTCCAACCCAAACCATTCTATGATTCTGTAAGTAAGGGAAGGAAGGTACCAGTAAGACAAGAAGAACACAAGTTCTCATTACAATATGGCTTTGTGGACATCCATCGACATGAATAAGGATGCAATAATATTATTTATAGCAAACCTGGTTCTGAATGCTCCAGTAGGGGAAAAAAAAAAACACCAAACAAACCAACCAAAACTAAATATTCTAACAAACTTTCTTTGTATCTTTAATTCTGCATGGTTATCATTATGTATATGACAAAGAACAGAATTAAATATCAAATGTGGCTTGGAAAAGTTCTAGAAATTAAATCTTGCTCCTTCCTTCTTACAATGAACAGTCTGGACCCTTTTCAAGCCCAGATGACATTATCAGAGTGAAGAATCTGCTCTCTCACTAGGCCAAAGTCTTCTTGTGTTTGACTTGATTCCACCCCAAATGACTGCAAAAAGATAGCTAGAATAACTTATTCACTGATTTGTGGTAAATGCTAGAGTGTACAATGTATTGAAATAAAACCATGTCATGAAATGAACTACGGATGTTGTCATTTCATACCCTACAATTACATGTCAACAATAATCTTTCTAGAATAACTTCATGTCAGATGTCAAATAACCACTGCAGACCAAATTCTGGATCATAGGAAACATAGAAGATGGCTCGAAATATTAAAACAACAAATCACTATTGCATTTTTTTTGTAAGAGGGCTTCTTTGATGTTTTCTCTTATAAGTAGAGTTGATTTTTTTTTCTTATAAATGATGGATTACATAACTGCCCAAGGCCTTACTTCTTGCAGCTAGAACACCTAATGCTGGTTATTGCTAGACATTAGAGAGACAGATCATTTCAGTGTACTGAAGGGTTCCAGCATCTTGACCAGGTCCTGTAAATTGTCAAACAGTAACTTGAGCAAGTTAAACGTGTCCCTGAACTACTAGTCTGGCTTGGGCATACAGTTTTTTTGCTGACTGCCTCTGTTCGATCAAAATAACTTGCATTTTCAATAAACTCTGAACATTTCCACAAACTACACTCCAGACATGGATCAGAAAAGCCCATTCAGTGAGCATAAGATAGAGTTATACTTAGGAGAGAACTCCCATTTTCAGAAGAATCTCAGGTGGGGTAGTACTATAGTGGGAGGTTTGCCAGGGCGTGGTATGGATACTGCTTGTGGTGGTTTAAACCACTTTT
>NW_008608742.1:0-40621 GCF_000691845.1 Merops nubicus | reverse complement strand
TAATATAAAGCCATAATAGAGACTCTACCATTTAGGATAATCAACTGCAGTTTTTACAGTTCAGTTTTATACCTCTCCAGGATAAGCCAAGCTACACTGTAGTGCTTCCCTTGGGCCCAATTAATCTTGGCTTCTTTTCAGTGAGTCAACAGCTCCAACAAGAGGGGTGCCCAGAAGTTCTTTGTAGTGCTCCTCTCGTGGGAGGCCAGAGACACAGGTTCAAACCTCTCAGGCAGGAAAGAAAATGAATCCTAAAAACCTGCTACATCCTACACACACTTCAAATGCAAAACAACTATAAACAAACCAGAAGCATCATTAACTGTTTCCTTCTTAAATAATGTGGGAATGACCTGGCTTCATAATCCTGCTCATGATTACATAGAAGTTAATGACTAAGGTAATTAGCTAAGTCACAGGTACTGCAGTTAGAAGCAAGGTAGGGGCATAATTCTGTGTGCTTGGCAAACTTTTAATAGTTTAACAAGGTCCTTCAGAATTTATACTTGATTTTTAAAGTTTCATACAGGCTTTATTCTTGGCTAATCACTCGATTTTAAAATTACTGTTAATGAAATGAAATTATGAAATGATGACATTACAATGTAACGTAACTAACTGCACTGACTAAATCAATGTGTTTTATGCCAGCGTAATCTTCAGAAAGCTTAGATGTCTATTTAATTTAACCTGTCCATTATAATACAGATGGACGTGAAGGTTCTAGAAAAACCAGGCAGTAAGAATCCTATACACTAGGGAAAAAAGAAAATTATATATATATATATATATATAAAAAAAGTTATCTCCTCATTCTCAAAGGACAGTATGCAAAGCTCAGTGTTGAATATTTACATGCAAATGAGAACGGGGAGCATTTGCCCTTCCCAAAATGTCTGGAAGTATAAATGATTTATTAACACAGTACACTTATGAAGATTTATTTGCTAATAAGGAAAACTCTTGTGCAGCATCACTAAGTGGAGACCTACAGCAGAGATTAGATAGATGGGGGACAACAACTGACAGAGGTCCCTTGTTTAGGAGTTAAAGACAACACGCAGGAGATGAGTTAGGAACAGAAGCAGAATACATCCAAAAACTTTAATTTTCATAATGACAAATTAAAAAAAAGGTTTTAGCTGCCACCACTAAGACCAAAGCAAAACTCTGCTAAACATTTGAAGACATCCATTTTTAGATGAATTCACTTTCCAGCTAATAAATATTATTACTTTCTAATTTCTATTGCCAACTGTTTAGCAGCATGCTGTTTATTTCTTATCATAAATAACAATGTTTTACTAATAGCTTTTTAATGAGTAATAAATAATTGCTCCATTAATACAAAATGCACTAATTTGTTCTG
The DNA here is from genome assembly GCF_000691845.1 of Merops nubicus. NCBI lineage: Eukaryota > Metazoa > Chordata > Aves > Coraciiformes > Meropidae > Merops > Merops nubicus. The sequence continues at coordinate 39,252 of NW_008608742.1, read as the reverse complement.
CCCTTGGACACATTGCTCTCTTGCTTGCTATGCATATATTTTTTTTTAATGTGATATTTGTATTTTTTTTAAATGCAAATAATGCTGAGATAACTATCTAGTCAACACTTGCTGACAGACTGTTACTCTAAGGGCATGAGGATGATGCAAATTCTTCTTCCATCTTCATGACTGCTGATATCCTATGAAATGACTTAATTTTTCTGCATTGGATTTAAATTTTATTTGCCACCTTCATTTGGTTAGAAATAAAACAAATGGAGGTCGAAATATCTACTTATTAAGCCAGTTCCCAATGGATGCCTTGCTTGAATAAAGACTTAACATTCCATGCTAATTACTAAATGTATGGAGAAAAATTGCAGATCAAAATCCCTAAAATTCCAGCCCAATTGCACAGTACTTGGGGCTAAGAAATTGAAGCTAGAGCTATTTTCATCACGATAAAAAACACACACCATTTGCTCAGTTTATTCTTTTTCTTCCAACCTCCCCTTTCCCCATTTCTCACCCCACTCCCCTGCATTGTTGTCAGTCCTCATGCAGGTATAGACCCCATTAATTTTGCATTTTATACTGAATTCCACTAATTCTTCCTCCCCTTAATGAGCACATTCAGAAAGATTTCCTATCCTTTGCCTTCTGCTGAGATACTGGCTGACTGCAAGCTGAGAATGAATGGAATAAATCCTTCAGGGTTTCACTTTGTGAATGGGATTTTCTTCCTAAAGCAGAGGAGAATCTGGGGGCATATTTTACACGAGATGAAGCCTGAAACTTCAGAGATCTTAACTGGTACACAGCTCTTGATTAAGCTCTCTGCAGAGATAAGACGTTTTCTTATGGCAGTGTATTTTAAGATATACTTAAGGTGTAGACAGAGATTTCTCTTCAGTTTTAAGCTCTGAAAAATCAGAACAAGAGGCATGTTGGTGCTGCAGTTGTATTAGTATCAGCTTGTTAAATTGGAAGGTGTCCTCAGTGACACAGGATAATGACATGCAAAATTTTGTGGTTATTGTCTTTGTTTTCTGATGAGATACTGGAATATAAAGCCCCATAGGAGACTCAGTGTTTTTATACCTATAGAATTCTTCTGTCTCTAGATGAATATTCCTTGTGACTCCATGCACCAATTTAGAAATGGATTTTATGCCTACAATAAGAATTCTGCTTTTGTTTAGGGAACTTTGGTGGGTTTTGTTTTCTCTGCTCATTTATGGGGCGTATTGGTTTGTTTTGTAAAGGATATACTGTTCTCCTTCAGTTGTTTCTAATACACTGCCCTTGATCTCACCCCAAATTATTTTGTAGAAATATAACCTTTTTCTTCTGCTGACTAAAAGTTTATGCACTATATAAAAAAATGTGTATATAAAAATAGCCTTTGAGATGCAGAGCCGTGTTGACAGAAGTGAAGGCCCTGATTCTGCTCTCTGCTTTGCACCTTGCTTTATCCACATAACTATGTTCATGCAAAATCTCAGAATCTTCTGGCAAGAATTCCACCATTTTGTGGAGATAACCTATTATTCCCATGGTTGCTAAAGTTACTCCCTATATTGCTTATATGATTTATCTTAGAATTATATGAAAATTTAGTTTTGTGGGGCTGAATGGGAATCAGGATGGGTTGTTCTGTTAATTAAGCTGGTACCCTGCTGGTGTATATGTTGCAGCATATAAATTATATTGGCAATTTTATATTTCATCTCAAAAAAACCTAACTTGGGTTTTGCCTTTTAATAATGAATACAGTCTGTGATTCCAGGGAATCAGAGCCCTTAGGATTAACAAGCTTTGTATAGCATTAGCTAAATTTATTTGTGGGTACTTCATATTAATTTTCTTTGTTACTATTACTCTTATGAAATCTAAATAACTTCTTCATGGTGTTGACCTACTCTGCCATATTTATGGACAATAATCTTTCCCTCTCATTCTATCAACCTTTATTTCTTCCAGGTTAAACAAACAAAATTCTTCTAGTTATCACTTCTGTAGCAGCTTCTACTTTCTTCTGATTGTTTTAGTAGGTAAAATGCTTATTTATTTGGGAATTCACCCTTCTTTACTAGAGCTGATCAGAGCCTAAAATGAAGCCTTATCAGTGACTTCGGCAATAGTGCTAAAAGTTCTGAATGAAATATTTTCACCAGTAGACCCCAATTTTTTTTAATTGTTTTAGTAGGTAAAATGCTTATTTGGGAATTCACCCTCCTTTACTAGAGCTGATCAGAGTCTAAAATGAAGTCTTATCAGTGACTTTGGCAATAGTGCTAAAACTTCTGAGTGAAATATTTTCACCAGTAGACCCCATTTTTTTTTTTTTAAATGTTCTTCACCATATTATAGTGGCAAATCAGCATCATCTATACAGGGAAAAGTATCCTGTAGCCCTTTTCTTCTGCCTCATGAGGCCTTAAGTAATACCAGTTCATCTACAGTCCTAATCTTCCCCCATCCCACAAGTTAAGTATAGTACAACACTTCTTTGCTGACAAGCTGCTAGATAGTAGCCACATTACTGCCTCAGCATAAAAATCCAGGAGTAGTAAAATCTGTTCAGAACTATTTTTTACTGACCCTGGTAACTCAATATAATCCTAACACCAACTGTGTCTGTCACTGAGTCTGGGGGAGTATGTTTATGGCTGGCAACCCACGTAATGGAGCTTTTTTCCTGCAAAGAATGGGATAAAGGAAGTGTGACCCCAAATAGAAAGATGACACCTAACTAAAAATACCTTTGAAATATTCTTCATGAAAGAATTGCCAAACTCTCTCATTATTCAACATCAGCTCGGAGAGTAACGAGAGGATTGGCAGGATTCTAACTCTGAGAATAGTGATTGGATACTGGATGCAGAGCTTCTATTTGAAATGTTAATAATTAGAATTAATAAAGAATCTTAATGGCTGTAATTAAGTAAATCCAAACATCTCCAGATCTTTAGTGGATGAACTCAAATTCCTTTCTCTTAATCACTTGTACTTGATTCAGAGGCTTTATATAATAAAAGATGATTTTATTTCTTTTTCAAAACCTGGACAATGTTGAACAAGTTTCTTTTATTCATAATGGAGTGGACCTAGTATATTTTTTTTTCTGAAAATTCTTGCTAGAGTTGTTTTTCATGGAAAAGAATAAAAATAACCTTCTGAAGCATGTTCTTTTAGTTTGAAATTTGGTTGCTTTGGAATTGTTAAAAAGCAATTAACTCTTAGGGCACTTAAAAAGCTATAAACAAATCTCAGAGCTGGTCAAGTTTGGATGTTCAGAATGAAAATAGAAGTATGGGGAAGTAGTGTGATAGGATAAAGAATAGATTAATTTTACAGGCAAAAATTGGGCAAGTGAAATAAGTAATAGGTTCTGCATGTTAGTGTTAATTGCTGGTGATAAACGATGCAGACAAATGTTCTGAAAGCTTTGTTTGTCCATCCCCCTGCACATTGCTAGGATATTAATCCAACACATGAGCTTTCATGCCTCAAATTTTTGTGGCTTGAAAATCTGAGTGATGGAAATGATGACCAAAAGAATCGTGCCATATATACCTGTGGCTATTTTATGTAAAGAAATTTGGATGCTTTATTTCAAAATGTGTCTGTATGTGAAGAGAGACACAAGGTGTTTAAAATATCCACTGGTATAAGTAGATTTGCAGATTCCATAGACTGCAAAGGAATGGGATGTATTGAGAAAACTATTTTCTATATGATTTCTTATCATGTTTATTATTATTGTCACAGATGCTTTAAAAGAATGTTGCTTTAAACATGCAATTCAAATGGTCTCTGCGTGCTTGGCATGCTTTTGTGATTGCACAGATAGCAGGCAAAATGCCAGCCTGCAGTGCAGGGAGTGAGAGAACAGGAAAAGCAATATGAGGCCTAATATTCAGACATTTAAAGTTCAAGATATTTGGTAAATTGACATCATCTAAGCATAAAATACATAGCACGTGGAGAGGAAAACAAAACAAGTGAATTTATGAACATTTAGCCTGATGTTTCATTTAAACTTTCACCAGAATCCGTTTCAATTATTTACTTAAACCACTGGTGTCAATGAGTGGAATATGAGGAACTAGAGCATTACTACATTGTTATTGGATTAATTTAGATGTTTAAAAAACAAAACAAAACACACAATTTTTGCATTTTCACTTTTATTTTCCCTGCACATTTCATCTTTCTCTAGAAGGAAATAAACTGAATTGGCATCTCATTTCTGAAAGTAGTCTGCAAATATATTTTATCTCTAAATAGAATGAAATTAGATCACAAATGTTTTACCAAAAAGGACATAATTAGATTTTTAGATAGTTCTTTTTAATATAGAAATTCTTGTTTTCTATTTCAGTTGTATTATTAATAAATGGTAGCACAGAAACAGAATAGTGGATGCAATTCATGGATGTTCTATATGAAAGTTTGCAGTCTTAGCACCTGGCACATAGAATTCAGGCTGTCACCAAAGCCTTTCCCAGGAGTTTTTTTAGGCACTCAAAAAAAGAGCATCTCATCTCTTCAACAAAGCACCATACATTCTCTCTGCATTATGATGTTTACTCAACAATAACCCTGTTAAAATTCCACGTGTGCAAGATTCTTTAATCATCAGTTCAAACCTGCCTAATTAGAATGTTCTCATTAAAATAATTAGTCACTCTCCTGAAGGGCTAATCCATTGATCTATATTACTTCTCTGTTAAGCCTTGAACTAATGCCCTTCCCAAGATGAAGATCTATCAATAATAAAAGACTATGAATTAAATGCTGATTAAAGCGATTCCTAGTTCTGCATGTAATTTTATTAGCAGAAGGTGTTTGTATTAATAATATTCTGCTGCTATTGTATCTTTCATACCCACAACCTGTTCTCTGTCTATATCAAACTAATATTTCATCACATCTATTTCATGTGATGTAAGAAGCTAGAGGGTGTATCTTAGTATGGATATTTAGCCTCCTCTTTCTCCTCCTCCTCATTTTTACTATATTTTCAGATGTGGTAAAATTCTTTCTGCCCAACCAAAATCCCACTACCTTGAAATAGAATTTCCTTTTCATTTGAATTTTCATTTGAAATGAAACCTGAAACATTAATAATATTCTGCTGCTATTGTATCTTTCATACCCACAACCTGTTCTCTGTCTATATCAAACTAATATTTCATCACATCTATTTCATGTGATGTAAGAAGCTAGAGGGTGTATCTTAGTATGGATATTTAGCCTCCTCTTTCTCCTCCTCCTCATTTTTACTATATTTTCAGATGTGGTAAAATTCTTTCTGCCCAACCACAATCCCACTACCCTGAAACAGAATTTCCAAAATGGAAAGTGTCAGTAGAAAATTTCAGACTGAATTATTGTTTGGGATACAGCTAGTGTTGGGCAGCTTTAATAAAAGACAGAGCTTGCCCTTCAGCATTTATATATTGCAGGCTGAACCACCATCTGTGGATGGCTACTTGTCAACTCATTGCACGTATGTTAATCAAGTAATAATGATTGAAACAGCTGTAATATTGGGGGGAATTTTCTCTCTACTTGTCCAGAAGTTGTTAGACATGAGAGAGTTCAAAAAGAAAGGAATGTTCATCTCTGCTTAGCATTGTTCATCATTTTTATTACATATAAACATTAGAGAATGCTGATGTGTGCAGGCTCAACCCACTTCTAACAGTGGATTATATATCTCTAAAACTCAATATCAATTCCAATCAAACTCTACTGTGTCTATTAAGTCATAGCCCTGGGAGTGTTTATTTTTGCTTTTCTCAGACTCATTTCCTTGTTTCTCACTCCTTTGAACAAAGCATTTAGAGACTTCAAGCTATATTCTTAAATCCAAGGGTCAGCATCCTCCTCTGGAATTTCCTAAAGGACTTACAGGTTCTAATCATCTCTACTTAATATAGGAAATATTCTATGATGTCTCTCAATGTCAGCATTTGAAAAGGAAGAACAATAATTCAATCTCTTTATGTTGTTCTCTATTTTTCAGGATATCACAGGACACTCCAATTTATTAGAAAAGGTAAAAAGCATTTTTAACTTTTTTTCATAAACAGCTCATTGACCAGTCTTTTTTTTTTCTGATGAAATACATTTTGTAGAATATTGACCTCTGGATTCCTTGTTCATTTTCTACCTTTTCAGTTGTATTAGAAGATGTAAAAATTGAGACAGAAAGTTATTAGCATACCTGAGGGAGAGGTTTGGGTTTTTTTTCCCCTAGTTAATATTATTTGAGAGCAGAACATTTGTTACTCTATGAAATAAACCCTTTTCTGAACTCAGTGCAGTCTTATTGCAAACAATAATTTTTATCAGGAAGAGCAGCCAGAATAATAGGACTCCACTAGAGTAAAGCAACAATTATGGAATTTGTGTTTACACTCCAAATAACAGTTCTGCTGCCTGAAAAGGAATCCTACCACCCCCTGTGCATATGTGAATAGCTAGAGAGCCTCAGACCCAAAAAAGCTAGATTATCTCTTCTGGATGCAATTAGAAATACACAGTAGAGAAAAAGTGGTAAAAAGAAAGCAAATTAGGTCAGAGATGGGATACAAAGAAAAGGTAAGAAAATATTAAATCAAGAGTTTGTACAGAAAATGCCACCACAAGCCAACAAAGACTGACTTTTATCTTTCTTCCTGGGCTGCTTCTGTTGATGCTTGGCTCATAATGTGAATATCATCACATGGATATTGGATACAAAGTTGTGCAGAAGATTCACTGTAAATGCACAAGAGAATTTCAACAGAGAAATTGAGATTCTGTTCACTTACAGCTACAGGTGGTAGAATTCTCTCTTGAGCCCAAGAATCAACCGTGTTGAAAATAGTATGATAGCAGCTGAAACAAACGTCTTATCTTGACCAAATTCAATATTTTACATTTACTTGACTGCTTCAGCATGGTTATTGTTGTTCTTTGTGGTGGGATAGGAGGAAAGCACTCTGAGAGCTTTGGAAATGAATGCAAATTGCAGGCTGAGCAGAGAGACTGTCAAGCTAGTGATAGCTGGGTAATTAGTGAATGGCAATCTTAAATGCACTAGGTCCAATTATATATTTCTGTTTGAAAGTGAACAAAACAAGAGGTTTTTAATTCTGTAGTGAGGTATTAACAAGTTTCTGAAAAGTTTAGGAGCTGAAACTTAAATGGACGTGTTTAGCACCTGTATTTTTGGAATATTTTAACACTGAAATTGAGAAGCAAAATAGAAGTTGCAGATAAGAGACACCTTTGGCACCCTGCCTTGGTACTAAACAACAACTTGTTCTTTGTTAGCTCAGAATCACTATTATGCTACAAAGGTTTAAGAAGAGGCATTTCAGAATCATCTTTCCTTACATTTTAATACCCAATTTGCCAATAGCTTTGTAGAAGGAAGACAAAAAGAAATCAAAATATCTTGCATAAGAACAATCATGTAAACAAAGGAATAAAGTATCACTTTTAGGAATATTTGCATGTGTGGAACACCATTAAATTCAAAGCTGGAGGAAACTTGCAACTGTAATACAAAATTTCTATAGATTTGGACAGAAAAAAAACATCATACGAATATTTTTTTTATTAAAGTCATGTAAAAAAAAAATTGATGATTTTTTTTTTATGCATTGATGTGTCCAGACCTTTAAAGTTATGATAAAAATTAATATGGAAAAAAAAAGTTCTTTTGGAATTAAACTGAAATGACTAAGAGATAAAACATACTGTTCTCATAGAGCACAGTTTCCCATAAATAGTTTAATACTATTCTTACTAAAGATTTTTAAAATTAAAGTAAAAAAATTTATAGATCATCATTAGGTTTTATTATATTTTTACTGAAATAAAAAAAATTCTTCCTTGTCGTGAGGAATCATCACAGAAACTCAAGAACCTCCAAGACATTTTTTCCATATAGTTCACCTAGAAAACAATGTTATTTGTCTCATGTGAACATATACTTTCCTAATGGGAACTTCAATATATGTAGAACATAACATTTTTATAAGAACTGCCATAACCAGACTCAAAGTTATGATTTCTGATGATGCTACATGAATCTGTGTACTCACACTCTTCTAAATCCATTTAAACCAATATTTCTGTAGAATCCTTCTTGTGCAGTATCACAGCTGTTGGGAGATCCTCAGCCCTGGCTAGTTTGGCAGCTGGAAAGCTCTTAGTGCATGAACTGGATTCTGTGCAGTGGTGAAGGCTACAAAAAGACATGACTTGCCCTTTGTGCATCTGGGAACAATATTATACAGAAGTAATTCCATTAATAGAACAGATTTTCCATGACTTTGTTTTCATTTTTACCTCACGTAATTATATTAAAAAAATGACAGCAATAAAAGAGAAGAATCATTTTATATGGGTAAAAGTGCAGCTAAGTCATAAATGAAGATCATCCCATTCAAAGCACAGGTGAATAAAAGCAGTACTTATTGCTTCCTTTATTATACTTTAAATAATTCATCAGCTCTGCATCCTGTTTATTGATTCTCTGAACGCACAGAAGGATAAGGCATTGAAAATATTTGATGCACTTTCCTCCATTTTTATCAAATCATGATCTGTAATTGATTCATAATTTCAAATACTGGAAGCAAATGGTGCTTGTTCCTTCCTTCTGCTGGGAACAGTATTGAGTGCCTCAATGCTTTTCTTGAGGAAACCTGGTATTTTTCAGCAGATAATCAATTTTTTCAGATAAGATGGTGGAAGTTCTGCCATCTTTTAGCCTAGACTGAATCTTCATGAATGTCATTAATCCATTAAGCCACAGTAGGTGTGATATTACATTTCCAAATCATAATTTTTTATATATTACCAAATAAAACTATTTTATGCCTTTTTTCTTCCCTTGAACTAGTTCAGTACCAAACCAGCAAAGACAATAAGATGGAACAGAGTCTAAAAAAAATCCCCAAACCACAAAAATTATTCCCACACTTCCTGTCTTTTCTGATCTTTTTGAGTCTTTTATTTTTTAGCTTTTAGTAAGAAAGTGCATCATACTGTCCCTAAATGGAGGCTATCTAGTGGTGCACAAGGGATGAGGTTGATCTGACTACTCTCTATTTCCCTCAGCAGTGCTTTAAAGAGGATCACATAAGATTTACCAGGTTGCTGTCTGCATGAGTTATACTTGAACCTAACTATCCTCTTCAAAATTGCATTTCAGTGATTATATGGTCTCTGGTTATGTTTAAACAGCCAGTCTCTTTTACTGAAAACAACATTTTTGCTCTGATAAAACTCCATGCTTTTGCCTTGGAAATGGAGCAGAGGTGGAAGAGTTTCCATGTCAACAAAGGGGAAAAAATCCTGTTTTAAAGATAAATGACAAAAAGAACATTGTAAGATTTTAACATTGACTGAGATAAGAGAAAAATTACCTACTTACTCTGAGGATTACCTCACTCTTACCAAGGTCTGTAAATGTTTTCAGCTGTTGAACCAAATCCTTAGCTAGTATATGTCAGTTGTATTGATTGTAAAGGAGCTACCCTGAGGTGTTTCAATTATTTTTATAACACTTTTATATATAAAACCTCAATTATTTCAAGAGAATCAAGATAGGTCTCTTATCATCACGAGGGACTGATAATTTTTCTGCTTATGTCACATTTTAGCACACTAATAGTGCTGACCCTCTCACAGATAGACTGATCTTTTGCAGAGGTGTTCTAGCAGTCTTAAATGTTTTATGCATATAACATCATAATCAAAACAACAGTTTTGTCAGCCTGGAGAAAACACAAACCACATTTCAGAGGATTAAAACTTAGTAAGCCTAAAAAAGAATCCATATCTACTCAGAGTTTGTTGACAACAGCAGAGTCAGTCAGCAGCGGAGACAAACTTGGGCTTGGCAAACCTGCAGATGAAAAGTGCCTTAGTTTGAAGTCATATTCTTGCTCCCCCAATACTGCAAATTGCAGCACTGTGCACAGGCTGCCAATTTAGCTTCAAAGAAAGCAACTATCACATCAAAAGCAGTGTAGTCATAGCAGCACAGCACTGGGCACAGGAAAAGTCACCCTGGTAAGGAGCTTATTTCAAGGTAAGGAGAATACAAAGAAATGTCTCCCTGCTCCCGTACTTTCCACTAAGGAGATGCTCTCTGGGTTGAGTCAATACTGCACCTGAGGTTGTTTTCTGTAGGACTGGGGTTGTGGGGAATTACAGCAGCTGTTGGGTGCTACTGAACCAGTATCCTCCATCCTCCTCACCGGTGGAGATATCTGGCACCTTCCAGTTCCCTTCACACACTTAAGGTGCTTTGTATTGGAAAGTAATGGCACCTTTAAGAGCTAATGTTTCCCTTCCTGGAACATTTTGATATACAGAGAAAAATTTCTTCTTTTAAAATCTTCTAGCATCTGCTAAACTATCATTGTGCTGTTTAAGACTCCTCCCAGCTCTAGCTCAGATTTTCCATTGATAAACACTCAGTAACACATGCTGGGGCTGGTCACATAATCTTTGTCCTCACCCATGATGATTCTTCTGAAGTGCAAACTTTCAGACAACCTCTCAGGGCAGCTGGGATGTAGAGCAAAAGTTAAGTAGAAGCATGTTTCTTATTACATCATCTAAAAAAAGACTGTCTAAAACTTACTAACATGTTGCAGAAGAGGATGTGTGCAGTTCTGATGTTCTCACTCATATACTTTGTGTAAAGTTCTCTCCAGTTATGTTGCAGCATGAGGTTCAAGGCACACATACAAGCTTTTGGTGTTGTAGAATTTTAAAGATCCTATTGGCTCCTCCTGGAAAACTGCAAAATAGTTTACTCAGGTAGCAACACCTCTGCTATCATTTTATAGACTAGGAGTATTTCTATATCTCTTTCAAAGGGTTTTATCAGTTCAAATTTAGCTTTTCTCTCAATAAATAGTAAATTTATGCTAAGTGAAACATTTTTGCAACATTCTTTAAACCCTTCAAATGCTAACAAAGAAAATAAGTTGGTATGGTCATAATTTCAGTGAAGTTAAAGGACACCAGTAGTACATAATCACTAAAGATTTACCCAATTATGCATCAAATGATTTAATGATTTATTTTTATGGTGTGCCTAGCTCTATTTTCCTTTTTTGTTAAAAATTCCATGTCTTGCACAGAAACTTTAGCTAGCAGAGTAATCCCTATTAATTATACCTACCTGTAGAATTTGTACAGGTAAAACTTATTTGAATACCTCACTGAATTGATACTTAGATAACTGGGTAATTTTTATTGGATAATTCTTACTCTACCCTAAAATTGTTAACATTCATCTGTGTTTGTGCCAGTGCTGTCTCTCAGATTTAGTAGTTTTCCTATCCAATGATGCTTCTAAAATTTTTATAGTATTTCTTTAATCATATAAGCAATGCTTAAAATACCTTTTTTCATTTTGTTTTCTCACTTTCAAGGAAACATACCCTGCTTCCCCCACCTAAATGGTAATTTCAATTACCATTGAAATACCATTTATATACCTTTACCTGGCATTGAAAAAAAAATCTCTATCCATGTCTAGTTAGTTCTTTTCCTTGACAGTAATCCACAGAAATGACATTGTAAGGCTTTTCTGGAATCTTTCCCCAAAATCTAGGTTCTTTAGACCACACAGAAGAATAAATTAAGCCATAAGCAGCCAAAAGACTTTGTTTTAGTACTAGATTGTGAAGAAAAGCCCCAAAGCTTCCCCTCTACCTGTTCCTCACTGGACAGATGTTGAAGGCTGATCTAAAAACAGACAAAAGGTTTTCCGTGTTCTATCCCAAATCATCCTTAAATTTAGATGGGTTGGTTCCTGAACTTTTCTTTCTGGTTTTTCTATTTCATTATAGCCCTTTTAAATTTTATTGTAGTAGAACAACTGCATCTAGGTCATTGACCATGTAGTTATTTCTGAGTCAGCCAAGATCCAAGATATCTAGGGGGTATTCACAGTATCTCAGACAAAAAATAACAGAGTAGAACTCACTACCCAAAAATAGAGTAAGAACATAAATTTTTCATATAATATTTTTAAATGAGTCACATTGCTAAGAATAATATTTGGGGACAGACATGTAAATTTGCTATTTTCAGTTTGGATTTTGTTCTGCTTTCTTGCTCTTAAGGGAGAAGGATAAAAACCCACCAGATAAAAACTACATCTATCAATTCTCAGAAACAGAGACTGCAAAGTTATAGACAGACAGCAGAATAGTAAATTTTAACTTCAAAGTTTGACATCTGCATTCTTTCTCTAGATACATTGTGTACCTGAAAAAAAAGGTTGAGAAGGAAGCCACAGCCTTGTCTTTTTATTAGGGGCAATCCATTTTTATTAAAATTGTATGAAAAGAGAAGTAAAAGCTTCATGTCACTCAAATAATTTCGCTAGCCAGAGTGCAAGCTCATAAAAGTCAATCCTCCTGACAAAATTTTTAAAGCAGCTTTTCCTTTTGTTTAATAAATTTTTATTTTAATAAAAGCTTCCACCTATAAAAAGTACAGGCAAATTTTATTACTGAATCACAGTTATTTTTTTAAGTGAATGAATTCTTACAAGGCTAACCTCTTCCCAAGACTTTAATTATTCTTTTCTGTCAGTCTGTGTTTCTTCTCTGTTTACTTATATAGTGAATTATCAACAAATATTACTCAAGGAGCTCTTCCTGTTAATTAAAACAAATTCAGACATGGCCATTAATTTATTTGAGTAAAATTGTCTTCAATTTTTTTTTCCTGTGATAACATTTTGAGAAGCACAAGCCTTCTAAATTAATTTCTTAATTAATAACTGAAAGAGAGGATAATATGTACAGGTCTATTAGATGTGGTATTATCCACTTGCTGACTGATCTTGAGTGACGTTTAGAGTTTAGTGTTCCTGGAAACCTTTCAGCACAGGAGTATTTTTTAGTCAGAACAGGAAACTTGGTGAATGAGAAGTGCACCATTGGCCAACTGGATTGCAACTGGCACGAGTGCAGCTGGAAAAGAAATTGGGTGCTTCATGTGAGCTGAACTGCTTGGGTCTTTGTGAAGCTGAAAAGTCTCTGTGGCTTTCTGCAGCAGATTTTTCCCCTAGGGAATTAATGATGTAAGAGGGATGAGGAGAAATGGATGTATTACTTTTAAAAGCCAAAAAAAAAATTGGACTAAGTTGAGTTTTGAAAATTATTAATTGCTCTGTGTAGGTAGCAGAGATTCCAGAGGAAGGGAGCTCCTACATAATTCTGAGGGCTAAGTGATGGAGGATCTGAGGATTGTCCCCCAAACTGCTGAATCTCAGCAGTTTACACAGTTGTCATATGAATATAATGATGTTTTTCTCCTCAGAGAAAAGGTGTGTAATTAGTAACCTAATAAATACACGTAAAGCACCTTGAAACCCTCAAATGAGAGATGATTTTATTACTCTGAGTAGGCAAAAATGCAATTCTCTCTTCTTCACTGCTTCGCTTTCTTTTTCAAGCTGCCATATTTATTGTGTGGACCATAAAATCCTTAAAACATCTGGTAAGTCACAGTGATTTACTGTGCAGTGAAGAAGTGCCTTTGAAACATGACAAAATTGAGCGATACAGAATAAGGTTGTCAGCAGTGGATTCAGGCTGCACACCTCCTCCTCTTCCTCTGATGGGTGCTACAAGGACTCAAAAGCAGGACAGTAAGTTCAGTGAACTGTCATTATCTCCTGGTTGTCACATACCTCAGTATGGACATGATTTTTTCCCTACTTCAAGTCTGTCTCTTGCTTATTCTAGAATATGTGCTATTTGTATATTTTGAGTAGAGCTTGCCTGCTTAGTTGGAGAACATGCCTGTTTTTCTCACACTGAGTCTCAGAACAAGTCCATTACTACACATGAAGATGCTGTTTACCACTCTAGGAATAAAGAGATTCATGATTTAGGGGTAGGAGCCTTAAGAAAAGCTTTATTTATAAGTCAAATCTTCCAGAGCATGGCATAAGTTTCCATTTTCACAGCAATTGTTCTCTCAGTCATTTCTTAGTTGATACAGATACCAGTTCAAGGTTTGACAGTTGTCTTTTTAATTTTGATGTGTTTAAATTGTACATAACATGATATGAGTTTATTTAAGCTTTTTTGGTTGCTTTTCCTTTATCCTTCTTAGGCATTTGGATTTAGACTTTCATTCTTTACTGATTTCAGGAAGTCTTTGTTCATCCACTATGTCCAAATACAACTTAGAATAAAGTCTGAAGCTCAAATGAAGTCGATGAAAATACTTTAACACACAACAGTAGTTTCTTGTCATTGTGAGCAATGTTTGTATCTTCAGGTCCAAAACAGTATGGTGATTCAGTAGCAAATAAAACAAAACAGCTATTATTTCATATTAAAAAGAGCTGCTGGATTTTGCTGTCCTCACTGATAGGTAATAGTGTGTAAATCATCATTGCTACCCAGGATTTTAGTTATAATATTGGTGCTTTGAGCAAGAATCAGGTGTATTGGGCACTTGGAATAGAAAGGACATGAAATAAGGGGTTACATAGTCTATTCTACATATATACTACTGCTATACATATATACTCCTATATATAGATATAGTCTAATATTTTCTCTTTAAAACCAAAAATGTCTTGAACAGCTTCTGTTAAACAGTGCAAACTTTCTTCTCTGCTGTTGAGTGGACACTTGGTGCTCTCTTACAGTCTGCAAATGTCTGCTAACCCTTGGTGGCATCTCTCCAGTGAGTACCTGGCAATTGGGATTTGAAGCACCTGCCCTCAACAAGTAGCTGTTGGATTTCAGGAAGGATTAGCAAGTCAAAGCTGAGATGAACTTCTCTTTTTATGTGAGTATGCACACGTGTGTGTTTATTAAAGATTATAATGACTTGGGTTTTTTTGCACTCGCAGGGAAAGATTGTGTTGAAAGTGGAAAGCAATCAAGAGTGATTGGAGAATTATTTTTCAGATCATATTAAATTTGTAGGAGGGACTGTCTTCCTTAAATAGCAATTAGGTTCAACAGATTCAGCTTGTATATTGAAAATAAAAAGCTTGTCTGGAGCATGTAATATTTTTGAATTCAACTAGCAAGGTTAGAATGGTGCAACCAGGGCTAAAACAAGTATTTTAAATGTACAATTATCCCAGAAATAAAACCAGAAGCCCTTAGAAAATGGTGGAATAAAATCTTACACTCCTACAGCAGTGAGCTATCCTTGGAGCTGTATATATTTTGGGCCTCTATACACTCTTCTTTGTTTTCTAAGCCTGGAAAGATCTAAAAATTGAGACTGTCAATTGTAGGTAAAGGGGGAAAAAATAACAGCTGGTCTTCATGAAAAACAGCTTTCCTATAGCTTTCTCATTTAAAGAAGAGTGCTTTTCATTAGGGAGCATATGGTCTTGCTAATGTGACTACAGTCATGGGTTATTGTGCTCATTTTAAGAACATTCTCATGCCAAGGTCAAACTGAACACCTTTAAATCAAAGCCAATAGCCATCAGGCAGTCAGTAATGATCTTAGAACAACCACCACAACAAGACAATCATTTGCTACATAATTAGTAAGACAATATTGCTACGCTCAAGTATGATCACCTATTATGGAGTTGAGGAAAAAGGCTATAGAAGGTTCTTAGGAAAGTTTTATGCCTGACAGATCCTGATTACAGAATTTTACTAAAACTATTAATTTTTCAGTCACGCCATATTAATTTTCTGTTGATGGTTTACCTGCAGTTCTTTGGAAACAAAACTCACTCACTCCAGCTGCTGGATAACACACAAATGCTCTTTTTGGGAGGATTCAGCAAATCTGCTTCTCTAAATAGGACATAAGCCTTAGGTCACAATTCTGGTTCCCAGCTTATTATCTTCAACTCCCCAAGCAGAGTGAAGTGTTAAAGTTCCCAGAGTCACAACAACAGAGGAAACAAAGGCCAGGTCTATGCTGATTAACAAAATTATTGTTCCAATTCTGATTAGGGTTTTTTTTGCATAAATATTCAGAAACATGACTTCTGATGATCTCTTATATAAGAGAATAGTTGGTTTTAATGACTTTGCTAGTATAGAGAAAAGAGCTGTGAGGCAAGAGCTGTTAGAGGAGGTGTGGTTGGAGGTGAAATGTATTTCCATGGGTTCTGGTGGAGGAGACAAGAACCCATAAGCTCAGCATGCAGACAGCTGGATACAGACAGTCACATACAATGTGTGCAGACTGGCAGGAAACTATTTGCCAAACTAATCATGCTGTAAGGCTCTAATTGTCCACCAAGAGGTACCATACTGCATGTGGACAAAGTTATTTTAATTCCTGACTGACATGCCATTGGGAAAGATATTCTGAATGACTCATGAGGTTGCAGTCCTGATTTTATGTGAAAAGTGGAATTTGAGCTGAAGCAACTGCTGATGCTCTGTGCAGATATTCCACTTTGAAATCTAGAGCAACCAGGACACACACAGTGCTAAAATATTTAAAATTTTCATAAGAACTTGAAATATGAAAGAGAACTTGGATCTGCTTCAAAAAGTTGATGGGCACTCTTCAGGTTGCTGGAGACAGAAAGATTTGGTGGGTTATAGAAAATGAAATGGGAGACGCTTTATTATCAGTGTTTACTTCATCTAAAGGTTTTTATTTGAATTTGAAATTCAAATGAAATTAGAGATCTGTACACATGACAGAATCATAGAATAGCAGGAGTTGGAAGGAATCTCTGGAGATCATCTAGTCCAACTGTCATTCTAAAGCAGATTCACCCAGAGCAGGTTTCCCGGGGTCACATCCTGGTGGATTTGGAACCTCACCAGAGAAGATGTCCTGGTTGGGCTGGGACAGGGTCGGTTTCCCAAGGAGCTGGGGTGTGCAGCCACAGTTTCTGTTGTCCAGTTTGTGATAGGCTCCCAGCCTACCCTCATCTCATATAAAAATATTTGTATATTTTATATATAATAAAAATAATTGACTCATTTTGCAGCATGGTAAATTATCAGGAAAAAAGGAAAGCAGAAGAAAAAGTAGTGAACGAAATTGATGAATACAATAAGTTTGTATTTTGACATGCATAGACATGAATTCTGTTTGAGTTTGAAATCATTCCTGTCACTCTACCAAGATTCTCCTTGTGTTTTTTAGGAAGAGTTTGAGATGGCAACACCACACTGCATGTGTGCTGCACCTACACAGGAGGGGCTGTGAGCCTGAAGGACTGATGGATAAGTCTGTGGATAAGTCTAAGCTGGAGTAAGGACAACTAGAGGGTTTCATTGTGGTGTTAAATCCAGTGGTCTTGTCTAAAGGGCTGGAGATAGTAATGGAAATAGCTTTAAACTGTCATAACCCAGGGTCTAAGTTGCATATTAAAGGAAATAGCAGGAACTATACGTTAGGCTTAGGATTAGGGCAGTGAAAGGCAAATCTTACCAGAAACAGTGCAAGTGGAACAGCAACCCAACATGAGCTGGCTTTGGTGCCCAATAATTCACCATCTCTCCTGGTCCTGAGTGACCACCAGAACAGATGAAGTCCAAAGTCATGGACTAAATTAATTCAATGGACACTTTCTGGACATTTTACAGGGGTGGTGTGTGGACTAAGGGAATGAGAGCTGTGCATGGCCTGGTTTTGCTGGGATCAAACCATAGACCAGCCATGGTCTGCAGGCTGTTAGCAGTTCCCAGTCAGGCTGGTGCTGAACCTAGGAGGGGTAAAAGGCAGGACAGCTGTCCCAAGCTGGCCACAGGTTTGTCCCATCCCATAAATGTCATGCTCCATATACAGGGGGAAGTTTGGTGGTGTTATAGGTTTCTCCTGCTCTTCCACCTCCTGCTTCTCACCATCCACAGAGAGGTTCAATCACCATTCTGCTCCTGAGGACTGTGGTTTGCTGCCTTTTGGGACTGCTGTACATTCATTGGGCTGAGTATAACTTTAGATTGGTATTAATTTGGCTGTTTCATTAAATCCATTTTCATTGCAACCTGCAGGTCTCCTCTCCTTTTCCTGAGCCCTCTCCTCAGCTGGGGTCTCGGGGTCACAGAGCAATTGCTATAGTTTAGCCCCAGATATGTGCTAATTGTAGGCAAAGTATGACATCAAAGGATGGGAAGGGAGGTGAGTATGATGTAAACTGCATGGAACAAGGGGTGGAGAACATGCTAGTTTTGGCTGGGGGGTAGAGTTGATTTTCTTCCTAGTACCTAGCAGGGGACTGTGTTTTAGGTTTGTGCTGGAAACTGTTGGTGAGTGAGATGTTTCAGTTGCTGCTGAGCAGCACTTACACAGAGCCATGGAGGTGGTGAGTGAGTTCCCTACTTTGCTTTGCTTGAGAATGTGGATTTTGCTTTGACCTGAGTCTTCATTTACCCTTTGTGCTGCTCTGTGTTTCATTTTGTGCTGTGTCAAAGGGATGTGATGACTTCTATTTGACTTTGTGAAAGTATTGGAGAAAATGATTCTGCTGATAGGCCAAACAAGGAGATAAAAATGCAGGATATTACATTTCACAGACTACAGAGTCTGTCATTGTCATCATCATCAACAGCAAACAAAGTCAAAAAAACATCTTGGGTTTTCAGTAGGGCAGTGACACTTTAAAAGAGAGCTACATCTATCACTGGAGCTCTGCAATACAGTCTGTGTTTTGGAGTGACTGCTGAGGAGATGAGCTCTTATCTCTCAGGTCTCCATTCTGCTGACTGATACTATCATGGGTTTAGGGGGGTGTCTATGCATATTCACACCTTAATTTGTGTTTTATTAAACCTCATGTTTACACTGCTCTTTCCCAAGGTGTTGACCAGAGGAGGACTAAACCTGCTGAAATTACAAAGAGAAACCTGCACACATAACTCTACGTAGTGAATATTCAACATATGACTTCTCAAAATTATAGTAGAGGATTAAAAAGGTCCAGTTTTGGTCATTTGGTTCAAGTGCTCAAAAGGTGTGTTGCATCTCATCTGGGTAAAACTCCAAACAGGCAAGCTGGATAGATTGTTGATGTCCTTCTGTGAAAATACATTATCCTTGCATGTTGGAGTCTAATCCACTCTGTGGGTGACTGTAAGTCCCACTTACACTTTACTCTGGCTTTACATCAACACTTTTGCCTGTAGTAAATGCTATAGGAAGACCCTTTTCACTTTAGGTTTTTAAGGTACCACTATGGACTGCAAAATTTAGACATAGGTTTCTTCTAGTTCTTTCATGAACGTGAGCAAATATGCTTTACAAAATCATATCAGTTGCATTGAACTCATCTTTATTTGAAAAAAAAAAAAAATTAGCATTGTCCCAAGTATTTATTGACTTTTGGCCAAAAACATTTTTTTTTTTTTTAAACTGATTTAAACCACACTTTTGAAACTTCAAATCTCAAAATTGGTTAAGCCTTCAGGCTACATAAATTTTGTAGTAAAATTCAGCATTCAGAACACAATAACATGAAAGAGAAAGTTGACAAGTTAATCTTGAAAAGATCTCATTTGAATGAATATTTAATAATGGTTAAGAATTAAGGATATGAGTCATATCTTACTTCAAATATTCCTCAACTTTCTTTGCTTTTTTAAATTAATTTTTTTTTCCTAGGCTAATTCTAATAATGAAAGGATCATGTATTTTGGGAAAGTTTTCTTTATCAATTTTTCCCCTTGGACCCTACTGGCAAAAGCAGTTTTGCTGCTTTCTATAAAAATTATTTCTTCTCCATTCATAAAATGTAAGAGACTGCTATTGTAAAGCCAGACTTAACAATATTACAGCTTGATATTTTATAGGCTGATATTAAGCCTCAGAAAAAAAACAGTGGCTATTGTAAGCAACACAGTAAACCTCCCTTACCTTATTCTCTATTTTTATGAACATCTGCCCAGCAGTAAGGCATAAAATTGCTTTGTGTAGGTGGAAGCAAAGGAGGAAATCCTTCTTTATATTGCTTCACCAGTGGTACTGCTTTTTCAAAATTTTAACATGGAGTTATTAACTTCCATAGTTTTTCATCATTATGTTAGTTAAATTGGCTAATGTTTAATTTTAATTAACCCAGTGTCTGTAAAGAGAAGAACCTGACAGACCCTAGTCTAACTAAGGACTGGCATTTGTGGCAAGACTGATGTTGATCAGAGGTGTCCTTCACTTCAAAGGAAATGCTTTGCTAATTGAATTGGTTAATAATGCTATTTATAAATTCATTTTGATGAGCAAAAGTTGATAAGGGAGGTTGCTGTCAGATGGATTCTGGGGGATAGGGGATTTTTTTTCAGCTTGCAACTGTTAATGTGTTTCTTCCTCTGTTTCTGCGTTACCAGCCCAAATGCTGACTTGTCCCAGTGCTGTCAGAGTCTTTCAGAGGTGTATGAACTAAGATGTTTCAGCAGTTTTCACCATCAGTGTTACCACCTTAGGAGATCCACCTGCCACATAGCCTGAAGGAACCACAGATCTAAAGAGGATGGAGAAACAAAAGCAAAGGTGAGATGGCAATACCACTTTCTGACAGCACACTTAGGAAAACCTCTAGAAATTCAAGTGTTAAAGTCATTCCAGTCCCTAGGCAAGTCTGGTACTGGTATCACTGGGAACATCAGTTTTCTACAGAGGAGGAACTGGCTTGTGTGAAACAGGCTGAGGAGCTAATCAACATGTTGTCTCCACTGAGCAGGCAAAAGTGATGTCTTGGTTGCTTCTGTCACAAAGTAATTATGTTCTTGATAGGGATGTAGTTAAAAGGTGAATTTCTACAAATGTACTTTCTACAGGAGCTGGAATTTTTAAGCCCCACTGGAATTGTCAGTGGTTAGTAAAGATGCTGTGCCATCTCTGTTGTCCTGAGCTCCTGAAAAATCCTTGCCTTTTTGTTGTAAAAGTGGCATTTCAACTGGAAGTGTCTCTTGAACAGTAATGGTTGAAGTTAGAAATAATGTGGATCTGTACATAAAGTGCTTTGGTCAAATATAGCTGGTGTGATTCAATTTGAGCTATGTTAATATTCAGAATGCATGGTACTTTTACTCATATCTACAACTGTAAATGGCAAGAAGCTTAAGGAATGAGACATTTTAGATAATAAACAAAGGGATAAGCAATGCTTTATAAGGAAGTAATGAGCTTAACTCAGATATGTAGCTCCTTTATTAAGTATTTTCTTGACATCTATAACAGACTTCTCATCCAGGGAGAACTTGGCATAGTCCACATCATTTCACTTGGCATTGCAGTTTTCAGTGCTATCATTTCATAGGTGTTGAGTTGGAATAAGCTTTTGAATATCTGAGCAAATCATCACACCTTCCATTGCCTCTAAGTGTGTAAATAATTTTTAAAATTATATTCTGCTTCATCATTTTTTTCCTCTACCTTTATTAGTCACTTTAACAGTGGCAACTGCAACTAAATACTACTGTTCTGTTTGTACCAAAGTTCTGACTGTCATCCTGCTGAGTCTGTGGTGTGATATATTTAACATTTTCCAATGGCTCTCATCAAGTGCTGAACACATTCCAAATTTATGGCCCCATAGTTTTGTTGTGTGGGGTTTTTTTGTATTTATTTTATTCTTCTCAGACCGTGGTGCCAAGGAGTAATTGATGGTGTTTATGGGTCTTCTGCACTAGCAGTTACATCACTTGGTTTCCCAAATTTCTTGGCATAAGACAATCCAGAATGTTTTCTCTTGGCCCTTCATACAAAAGAGCACCAACAGCAGATGATGTGGTGATAGCAGCTGGTTTGGCTTCAGAAGAGGCAGCATCAGGAGCCCCAGCAGGAGCAGAAGATGATTTTGTGGTAGTACCCTCTCCCTGTGTCACAATGCCAACCTGCTCCTGCCTTTCTTGTGTAGGGGAGGTTCTGGTTTGATTCACCCTGTTCCAGTTTCTCTCTGTGGAATTTCTTATTTAAAGCAGGAAAAGATGAATATTCAGGTTTGGGGTTTTTTTTCTGCCTTGCTTCAAAATGTATTTTAGTGCTGCTGTGCAGGTTTCTGTTGTGGAAATACTGTAAATGGATCCCACACAGTTCTCTCTACAGATCAACCACAGTAAATTAAATTAATAAAGTAGAACAGTCTAAAAACAGCAATTGGAGATGAAAATAACAGTGTGAAATACTTAGTGCATGTTTTTTTTAGAGCAAGAAAATCTTACAGTATTTTTTCCAAGCCATTTTAAATGTCCTAAGTGAAACAATCCATGGCACTTCCCTAGTGAGATTGTTCTACTGTTTAATAGATCTCACTCAGGAAATGTTGAGTTGATATTCACTTTACATTTTTCTCTCTTGATTTTATCATAGGCACTGCTTTTAGCAGTCTGAGGTTTCTATTTAGACTGCAACAATTTAAAAAATGGAAGTCTTTGTTTTAGTCTTTCTGGGAAAAAAAAGTCTCTTTATGGGGAAAAAATCTGATACTGTGCTAGGTTGCTTCAAATTCCTACTGCAATGAATTCATAAAGTTGAGAAAACTTATCAAGGTTCCTGAAGACAGCTTGTATTCCATCAATTTAGTTAAAACAGTCAATATTTAAAAAAAAAAAAATCATATTATTATGTTAAATATTATTCAAACAGTGAGGTCTGCTCTTCCATCAACACTAGATATTCAACCTCCAAAATAGTATTCTTCAGAAGTTTCCAGCAATTCTAGTTCCATATAATAAGCATACCTTTATATTAAACAGCTCTGATTGAAATGAGGAATTGCTGAACTGCCTTCAATATATTGTCTCCCACCTGTCTTAAATCACATCTTCCTATAATTAATCTCAGAGGTATGGCAAATGGTGCTGCTCACCCTGAAATTCAGAGAGATGGGATTGAGCAGTGTAGTAAAAATGAGTGGGTTTGATTGTATTTCAGATGCTTTCACTATTAATAACGTTGAGAATGAAAGTCTGCCATTGATTTGCTGTGTGTGCCTGTATTACTCTGCAGCACTTGTATACTAATAAAAAAGAAATTCTTTATCATTTCCTTTGATAGCAAAGGAAATGGGTTATGTGGGAAAAAAAAAGTCAGCAAACGAGAAAAACATGGAATTAGGTATTTTTTGCAAAGGCATTTCTCTTTTTGCCTTTATTGTAGTATTCCTTCATTCTACTTCAGATATAAATTCTCAGCTGGGACCTCACTCAATTTATAAGAGAAAACTATGTGAATCATTGTAAGAGTTGAAGTTTATTGTGAGTGAGAACAAATGAATTCCATCCTGCCATCACTAGAACTTCTAGAATGTTACTCAAGTTGTGAAGAAGCTCTTGTTCTCTCTCACAACACAAAAAGCAGGTTGTCACCTATGTCTTGAGATGGATCTGTAAGTAACAGAGAGCACCAGTTATGTTAGTGCTTCTCTTCTGTGCATTAGAATGAAATGCAGCAGGGGTTATGATTTATATCAAAATGCACCAATTTGGTTTCTAAAGCTGAAAAGCAGAGAAGAATTAATTATTAAACTGAGTTGCAGCTTTACAGCAAAGCCAGTCATCAAGATTTACTTGTACAAAACAAGGAAGCTGTGACTAATTTCATAGAATGATGTTTGCCTAACAAAATGGTATTTTGAAAAGGCAGATTAATAGTGGAAAGATGATTTCAAGAGAGAGGAGCACCCTTGTCTTTTTTGTGTAATTCAGCTGGCACATACATACTGGAGCATTGAGCTTGAAGTGAAATAACTCAGAATCTTACCATTCCTTCAAGTAGGAGTTAAAATTTAAAAGGAGTTTCTCTATGTATTATAAAGCAAAAAAAAAACCCAACACTAAAACACAGCAGTTTAAGGAGGATGGCACTGTAAAGACAGTAAGGATTTAGATAAAATAAAAGTCCTTGACTGTGTCTTAAAATGTTCCATTTACAAATCATAGTAGGTCAGAACTGGTTTCTGGTACTTCAATTTCCTAGATAGGCTGAAATTTAAACTTTAAAGTGTGTCTGCATTTTGCCCTGTGCTCCTGCTCCTTCCATCTGTTTCCAGTCCATGAGAAAACAAAAAGCAGAGATGAGCATAGCTCTGAAGATTTTTCTTTCTCTGTAACCAGAACTAAAAAAGAAAAGTTGGGGTCTTTTTTTGTTAAGACAGACCTTTTGTCTTTAACTCAGTTCCTATGGTTACAAAATTCTTCTGTACCAAACTAGTATCAGCTGTGAAAATCTCAAAACTGGAGTACTTGACTGAAAGGAAGCAGCACAGAAACATGCCTAGAGGGGTATCTAGAGCTGCAATTTTGGGTGAATAATTTCTCAAGGTTGACAAAATTAGCATGAAATCTTGAGGTGCAGTAAGCAAGGCAAAAAAGGAGGAAAAAAAAATGAAAGTTCATGGACCCTACACTTGCTGTAAGATTTTTCCCTCTTGTCCTGAGTTTTGTTCTCCAAGAATGCAGGGGGTTCTCTTTGGAAAGCAATGAAGGTTGTGGTGATATGGCTCAATCGAGAAAGTCTCTCCATTTTTGCCAAGCTGGAAGTCGTCTGGTCTGTGCTTTCATGTTGATCCTTGGGAAAGAAATTGTCTTCCCTACTTCTTGAGGATTTCTTTACTAGTATTTTACTGTCTGGGAGCAGTAGGACTCCATCTAATTTTCTCTGTGCTGCTTCTTTTAACATTCTATCTCTGTGAGCATCCCCACTGCTGATGTCTCTTCCTGGAAATACTCTTGCTGAACTTCTCCTGCTTGGGAATATTTTTTCCCCTTCTCTTATCTATCCCCTGCATGCTCTTTTTTAGCATAGAGGTCATTCCAGCAGTTTCAAGACCTCTTTAGTCAGCCTTTAATAAGAACTCTTCTTTCTGTATTACCACCTCTGAAGTTTTCCTTCCATGCTGTCATGGTTTTCCCTCACTCCTTTGTTTTCTCTAAGCACAAGACATTGGTTCTTTTTTGCTTTACTCCTCTATCAAGAGCCTGAAGTTCCAAAAGAGAGAACACAAAGAAATTCATACCTGAAACCCTCAGAACTATCTCAGCACTTTCACAAAGACTGCAAAAAGTCTTGTTATTTAATGATGACAGCCCCAATTCTCTTTCTGGTGGCCTTCACTACTTCCAGCACTTGCATCAACAGTTTGCAAATCTTCAGAAAGAGATGTAAAATATTTACAAGGCTTTGAGTGTTTTACATTTACTGTCACCTTGTAACATTATTGATCTTGGATGCGGGTGCTTGCCTTGATTTAGCAACACTTAAAATATTTAAGTTCTATGGTTTGCATTGAGTGTAAGAAAATGAAAGTAAATGTCACAGAGGAATAAAGAGTAAACTAACATGTTTCTAAAGAAAAATAACAGCTCCTGCAGCCTAATAAAGGGCCTTGTGTAACTCCCACTAGAAAAGACTTCAGAAAGACCTCTTGGGGAGATAAACTGAGGGGCAGAGAATGGAGGAGGGATGCTTCATGAAATGAGAAAATCTCTTCTGGCAAGCAATGGCCAAGACATCTAAAATACAAAGTATGTTAAAAATCCTCCTTGTCCTTGCAGTTGTGCTTGCATTAAATCACACATAGTGTCTAGATATCATCGTAACAGGCTCTATTTTTGGTATTATTACTACTTCTAGTCTACGTTTACATACCAAGGCTAAGATTGTTGCCCATGAAATCTCTGCCAGACAGACATGCAGCTCAGCTTTGCACAACTATCTGTATAAGAGACACAGGATATTAAATCTGGCAACAGTTCATGCACTAAGACCTCTAAAACTTTCAGAAGAGGGCAGATGAGGCTGTACTTGAGCACCTTTGTCCAAAAATTCCTTTACTCTAAACCCTGACAATTAAGGTACCAGCTGCTTGTCATTTCATTAGGAACATAGGAATAAAAGCCTCTCTGTACTGGATCATATATGAAATGTTTCATTTCAAGATCTATATGGTTTCTAAGATGGAGCATCCATAATTTGGAACCTAAAACCTTTTCTGCCACATCAAAACAATTGATCTGAGAAAATAAAAGCAAACTCTCTCCACCCTTCTGTGTCATATATATGCCTGGGGAAAAAGTGATCACTGCAAAGAGCAATTGCTAGAATAGAACTTGTGGCCCATGATAATTTAATCTATGTTACTGTAACACATGTCCACTTACACTATTTTTAATTTGTATAAAATTATATGGGATATAAAAAATAGAAGTTCAAATCTTTAGTGCTTAAATCACTGGTTTATTACCCAGTTGTTCCATGTGATTGTAACCGTAATGTTTTTAACTTCTTCCAGATTGGAAAAGCTTTCTGTTTATTCCCATCACAAAGCTCAAAAACCTTGGAAGGGGCAAAAACTTGCATAAGATATGAAAGTTTTTCAACTTCATCAACTACATTTGTCAGTCTGTTTTCTCAGGATCCACTTGAACCACTTAGAAATCATAATATTAAGTATGTGGTAAAAAATGGGCTCTGTTCCTATACAGGTAGGTAAAATGACTGCCTTGCCTGGTAACTTGTACTCACTTGGATCTCATTAATCTTCTCTTTCTTTCAGTGTCTATAAATGGTGAACTGTATCAACTACAGGTATGATCTTGAATTTTTTTTATTCTAACGTGTTCAGCATATCCTCAAAAGTACAAAACTCCAATAAGCTTTAAGAACAAAGCTAAGGCTGAATTGGTTCCTGCTGCATTTAGAGTGTGATAAGCATTTTGAAATTAGCTTCTACAAATATGGATATAACAAAGACTATTTTTACCTCCTCAAAAGTACAAAACTCCAATAAGCTTTAAGAACAAAGCTAAGGCTGAATTGGTTCCTGCTGCTTTTAGAGAGTGTGATAAGCATTTCAAAATTAGTTTCTACAAATATTGATACAACAAAGACCATTTTTACCAAAAATACCAGTTGTGAGTTAGAACATACATGATATATACACACGCCTAGAGATTGATGTTTACTTCAGTTTAGCAAAATTTGACCCTATGGTAAAACCATTCAGCTGCTGATTCCCAGAATAAATAAGGACAAAATGGCATCAATTAAATTATGTGAATAAAATCAGTGCCAACACAGGAAATACAACCCCTATTCCATAATTGTAAAGGTTCAGATGTCTGTCATTTCATATGAAGACAGTAGCAAGGTAGGTAAAATACTTGAATTTAATTCATGCCAGTTTAATTTCAATCTGTGCTCTGAAGTAAAGTAAAATAGAGTTAATTTTAAATTCTTAAGATGGTGTCTTAAACACCGGGCTATTAAATACTTTTCTGTCTGTCTAAGCCCTGGCCATCTCCTAGGAAAAAATCCCTACTGAACTGGCATATTTTTGTCAGAGCTTTTGAGAAGTTTTCTTGCTGTGCTGGCATTATTCTGAACTTCATTCTCTATGGACAACTACTGGACAAACTGCTTGAGTCATGCCATCTCAAAATTATTTTGGGAGAGCTACACCTTCACAGAAAGAAAAATAATCAGTTAACAATATGAGACAGAAGATAATAGACATGTTGGAATAAATCTGTATAATACTCAAGTATTATACCTCTATAATGAATTTAAAATCTGAATTTCAGTGATTTGGGTTTTTTTAGCAATACACTCTAATTTGTTGTTATTTTGACTCATGGTTTAAGTACTTGCCCCTGAAGACAAACAAATTTTTTTCTCTTTTTTTTGTAATGAAATTATTACTGCATTCAATATATTTGTTTTGTAAAGTAGTCCTTGTATCTATTACTTGTACAATTAGTGAAGTTGTATAGGGTTTCTAGAAAAAGAGAAGTTCCTTCTAAGTTTTGTTAATACTCCCTGCATTGGTTCTCACAAAAATGAACACCTTTTAAAAAAAAAAAAAACATGAAAAATATTATGAATAATTTTGAATTAATACTTCTCCACATATTTTGGTTCAGAAACCTGTTGGGGCATTGCTACCAATATATATCTGAACCCAACCAGTGCTCTGGAGAAAAAACTACTCAAATCCATGCTCAAAATATTGTGTATACTTTAAGTGTTTTTTGGTTTGAGTTAGAAAGCAAAATTAGATGGTTGAAATAGAAACAGTGAGCTTTTCCAAACCATGTATCAAATCTTCTCTGCAACAGTAAATCCAGGCTAGTAAAAGGTACTTTATATCAATCCCTCAAATACATTTCCGTGGATCATCAGAAAAGTAAGCAGAGCATGGTCATTGCTGAATAGAAAATGTTGATCCAAAACATTCATTTATCCCACTTCCTGAAATGGGTAGGAGTTAGAAAAGGGGGTAGGGAAGCAAATAAAAAGCACTACTATTAGACTAACATCCCAAAACTTTTTTCCACTCTCCAGTCTATCCATCTACAAACGCAGCCTAGCAGAAAGTCATCAGATTCATGTTTCCAAGGGTTCCTAACAAGCAGGGTTGACTCAATTTTTGCTACAACAGGTTTATTAATTTCAGAGTGGTGATGAATGAATTAAAAGTCATCCATCTTCGAAGCAGGAAGAGCTGAGGTTTCTTTTATCCTCAGGAAGGGCTCGCGTGGATCAGCTCCTCCATGTACTTTCATCTTGTGAGGAGATGAATAGCCATCCTTGGGACACCAGCTGCCTTCTATTTATCAAAGGGATGCCAGGGGCTGGCAGTTCTCATGGAGGGCTAGAGGCAAGGCAGGGTGTGAAGAGCTAGCAGCACCCTTGGACTCAGGCAGGGGAGGAGAAACAAGTGTTTGTTTGCAGACCTGATCCTCCCCAGCGCTCCCTCTGCTCCCTGTTAGGACACAAGTTTCTTCTTGTTCTTCCCAGCCTGGAGCCAAGGCCAACAGCTTGTGCTATTTCTAAGAACTGCAATTTAATTTCAGTCGACTGTCTCTCCCCCTGCTCCCCCATCACACCTCAACAAACAGCAAAAAATGTTGCAATCAGTGTGTCAGGCGTCATGGAATTTTATTTTAGAGAACCATTCTGCATTTCACATCTCTGTGACTCCATCAGGTTCATGCATCTCTCCATTTTACTTTAACCATGACATTTTCCAATATGTCTTTAGGTCAAAGTCTCCTCATAGTCAGATGTACCTGGTAAAGTATAGTGAGGGGTGTTTGTTGTTTAGTTTGTTTGTTTAGCTTTGATTCCTTTTAACTGTTTCTTTTCAAGGGTAAACAGGAGATTGAATATCTTGGGTGATATATTAAGTGGTGAAGCTACACTTCAGTCTGTCATTGATATTTCTGCATAGTATTGAAAAGATACCTAAAAATCTTTTCTTCATTGTTTTAATAGCACCTGGGGTTTAACTCTCTTCTCAACTGCAGTGAAGGTGGTGGTATTGGACCAAATAATATAAGAATTATTTAAAAACTGTTTTCACATTTTCAGAGTGTTGCAATTACTAACAGTTTACAGTTGATGTTAATAATATAGACCAAAATTTTATATTTTCCATTCATATTTACATACAGAGAAAAAAATCACACAGCTTCAATATACTTCAGATTTTAATACTGAGCTTTCTATATTTATATTCAGTAAATTGCACAAACTACTGTTTTGAGTATTTGCCCAGTCAATATTCTTCAGTTGCAGTTCAGCTGCTGAGATTGAGAACCACGTAACCCTTTCTATATTCCCAAGGCAGAATTTAACAACGTGCTTATTCTGATGGTTGAAATGTATCTTTTGAAGATAAATCTATGTCCATATTCTAGTTCATTACTGAGAAAAGAAAAAAGAATAATTTATAAATTAACTTGATACACTTTTCACAAAATACTATTTTTCAGTTCTTATAGTAAGCTTTCCCAGGTAAAAATTACATAGCATGATTCCAGTCACAGTATAAAAAGAATACTTCTATGCACTGTAAAAACTCTTAACTATTACTTCAGCTGAAACAGAATAATTTTTAAAATGTGATTCCTGAATGTTTTCTGCAAGCTTCTTGCAGTGCAAATTACTTACTGATATTATCTGGCAAGATAGAAAAAGATAAAGTCTGTTTTGTAAAATGAGAAATGATCATAATTAGCAGAATAAGTGAAAATAATCAGAAATACACTTTTCAAGATCTGTCTAGCCTTGCTCTGTCCTAAAGCACTCCTCTTTTTTTTTTTCTTTTTTGAGGTGTCCTAGAATAAAAAGTGAAATCAAAGTAATTCAGAATGATATCATTAGGAAGTTTCTTGAAAAATAATGGAATCGTTCTGGTTGGAAAAGACCTTCGAGGTCATCAAGTCCAACCATTAACCCAGCACTGCCACGTCACCACTGAACCATGTCCCTCAGCACCACATCTCCACAGCTTTTAAATCCCTCCAGGGCTGGTGACACAACCACTTCCGTGGGCAGCTTGTTCCAATGCTTGACAACCCTTACGGTGAAGAAATTTTTCCTAATATCCAACCTAAATCTTCCCTTGTGCAACCTGAGGCCATATTCTATTGTCCTGTAGCTTGCTCCGCCTTCCCTTGTGCAACCTGAGGCCATTTTCTATTGTCCTGTAGCTTGCTCCTTGGAAGAACAGGCTGACCACCACCTCATGACAATCTCCTCTAAGGTATTTGTGTAGAGAGCAAGAAGTTCTCCCCAAGCCTCCTCTTGTCCATGCTAAACAACCCCAATTCCCTCAGCTGCTCCTCACGAGACTTGTTCTCTAGACCCTTCAGGAGTCCTTACTGGAGTGAGAAATAAATGAATCATCTGTCTAGCAGTGCAGAAACCTTTAAATTAGGTCTGTGTTGAATTATCTCCTGGACAACAAATGGAGTAGAAGCAGCAAGCAGACTGAATGTGTATTCTAGGGGTCAAACAAGGAGCTAATGTATGGGGATAATTACAGGGTGGTGACTTATCTGAGCTAATAGGCACCAATCTTCAGGACTGATACAGCTATGCTCACATTAAGTCTAAGATATTTACACAGAGCTTCACTGAACAGTTTATTTCACGGGATCACAGGACAATTTAATTTGGAAGGGACCTTGAGAGGTCTCTAGACCAATCTCTTGGTCAAAACCTTGTGGACTGTGAGGCTGGCCCGTGTTCCTCAGGGTTTTATCCAGTCTGGTCCTGAAAACCTCCAAAGATGAAGTTGATTCAGCTGTGTCAACACTATCCCCTGTATCAGGCTTTTGGAGAAAAGGAACTGAATTTCTGGGTTACCTGAAAAGGAAGAAAACACCAAGAATGGTGGAAGGATATAAAGGAGAAGTTAATGATAGTCATTATCATAGGCTGTTTATTAAAATCTGATTTATTGTCTTATTACAAAAATGCAGCATAATTCAAGGAGATCAGTGTCCTTAAATATCTTTCAGGAACTGAATATTAACAGAAAATGTGAAAGAAAACAAAATAACAGAATTTTTAAGAGGTATTCTGTGCCAGTTTAAAAATACAAAGCTATATTCTGAGATTTCTGAGTTGTCTGAATGCTGATGGTCTGATCTACACCAATGACCAAGAACTCCTCTGGGATTTCCAGAGGTCAGAGGAGTGTTGAAGTGAAGCACTTCATGAGATAATTTTCCTTTCAATAGACACTGGTGACATCTCTCCCTTGATCTAAGCTGGCAAATGTCCATCTTGTGAAAATAAAATCAAATCCTACAACATTAGTCCGTTTGGAGTACTGAAGTTTTGCAAGATGAAGTTCTTTTCTGTCAACTCTTGTCTCTCCATTCAAGCCTGAATTCCTAGGAAAATTCCTTTCACTCAATAGGTCTTTTTGTGCAGTTTTGAATCTTAGGGACTGACATGTGGTCACTCATGACATCAACCCTAGAAACACTCTGCTCTCTCTTCCATGGCATCCACATAAAGCAGTATAATAGATAGTGGATATCTGAAATATATTTGGGTTTCTGCTTATGAATAATCATATCATGAGCTGTAATATAGCTTTTGTTGATGGCTTTTAAATGACTTTTAGCTGTGACAGGAAACTTAGTAATAGGAAAGACTAATTTTGTTTCCTATGTTCTGGTCATACAGAATTCACTGGAGTAACCTCGTTAAGCTTTCCACATGCCAAGAGGTTTCTCTTGTTGCATTGATGACTTCCAGCATGTTTCATGTAAGTTTTATTTTCTTTTATCTAGTATTCTTTCTTTCTTGGAAATAAAAAGACAAATGAGATAATTATGGATAATGTTCTTATCATTATCTCTATTACATTAGAGTACATCCCTGGGCAATACAAGTACTTAAGTTGTGTCGATAATATTGCAATGGACTTTCTGGGGTGAAGTAGATGGACATATAATTTTTATCCCAATTAGCTAAAGCATTACAGTGTGCAGGGAAATTTGAGATATAAGACTTCTGCTGTCTGTTTAAAAGGGGCAAACCACAAATCAAGACTCAACTGACTTGGTACATTCAGATTTTTTTGCTTCCCTTGTAGTACGTAGGAAAGACTTCATTATTTTATCTCCTATTATATACAGCTATTAACAAATATTTTGCATGGAGCTTTTCCTATGAGCCGAATGAATTAATTGCAGAGACATTATTTGTGAATAGTTTTCTTTGGCTAGGTCTCTGGCAACTTTAATATCTGTACTGGGTTTAATGGATGTCTGGGTGCTGTTATTTCTTTCCTTAATGCAGCCATTAATATTTTCAGTTTAGACACATAAAAATCACTGTTCTTGCCTCTATTTACAAAGTTAATATTTATTCAGACTAATAGACATATCCCAAGCAAGCTCTCCACATGAAACTAAATGTCACTCAAGTCTTGAAATTTAGTTTGCTTGTTGGTGTTTCACACACCCAAAAAAATATAGAAAAAAAGACCAAAGCCTACTAAAAGTAATGGGTTCAGAATATGGATCTAGATCTTAGAGAGAGAGTGCCATGATCTTTTTGTAGTTTTAATTCTGGGCCACATAATTAATGGTGTGCTCCAGAATTTGAATTTACATAAAGTGTTGGGTTTAAAACAATTTGAAGCATTTTCTTCACCATAACAATAGAACTTGGAGGTAAAGGGGAGATTATTCATAGAGATAAGCTGAATTTGCCAAATAATTTCAGCCTAAACAAAACCAACATAAATATAAAAGCAAGGCTGAAAAAAAAAAAAAGCATGTTCCAAATTTGGTTGTCATTTGCTACCTTTTTGTTTCAGGTCATTTCTCTCAAATGCCAAATAAATTTTAAAGACTAATAGACCCTAATGCACTTGATGCAATGGACTTTGAATGGTCAACAGAAATGGGTAAAGACACAAAAGATATTTTTTGGTTATCCCTAGAGGGGTTTGCAAAATGTTGTTCTCTAAAGGTATCATTCTACAATATAATATATATAGTGCTTAAAATATTCTTGGTTAGATTTCAAAAGTAAACTAAGAAAAGCAAGGGATCTAATATGTAGTGGTAAGGTGCACACCCTGATTAAATGTGATTTTTGGTTCAACTCTCCTATTTCTCAGGATAAGTGGAATTTGACTCATCCTAATTGTGCAGATGTTCTTTATGCCTTGTGCCAAAAATCAGAATCACACCCCCTGAGCAGGATAGGACACCAAACACAAGCATTAGACTGGTAGACCAGATCCAAACCATCTAGGTGTGTTTCCTTTCTTTAATAAGCTAATAATGACCTGTGTAGGTGGTACCAGTGCCTAGGCAGCTTTCAGTAAAGGTGCTTGCACAGTTAATGGCTTTTGTTGCAGATTTATTTGTGTCTAAAGACAGCTTTGCCTTGGTTATCAGTTATGGTTAGCTTTTACATGTTGTTACACAACTCTAACCCAAAATCAAACTATATGACCCCAGTAGAACAATATGTTTTCCATCAATACAAGGTGGATACCCCCTTATTATAAGAATTATTTTTATTATGCTCTAAAACCTCTAAAGCTATTTCTGTTTGCATCTGTGGGGCTTCTGATATCCTCCTGTGCCTCTGCTTTCAGGGCTTTTGCTATAATGGTGGAAGCTATTACAATTTCATGAAGGTTTACTCTGGTAACTTATGAGGAGCATGTTACGTAGAGAGAGAGAGAGATACACATAAATATTGTATCTTTTAATATTAAATAATATATATGAAGAAGGTGTGTGTTTGTCCTGGTTTTGCTGGGATCAGCTCCTAGGCCAGTCGTGGTCTGCAGGCTGTTAGAAGCTTCCAGACCACTAATTACTTGATGGGCACAAGTCAGGGCAGCTGCTCTGAGCTGCCTACAGGTGTGTTCTATCCCATAATTGTCCTGCTCAGGATAAAGGGGCAAGTTTGGGGCTTTTGGTTCTGCTTTTCCCCTTTCCTGAAGAGGATTGCTTCTCATCCTGCTCCTGGAGAAGCTTTCCCACTTGTTGCAGCTGCCACACGTTCACAGAGCTGAGTATAACTTTGTGTATTTTATATGGCTATTAGTACTAAGAGTAGTTTTTTTGTTTCATTAAATCAGTTTTGATTTCAATGGGTGGGACTCCTTTCCTTTTCCTGATCTCCATTCCTGGCTGGGGAGGGGTCCTGGGGTGATAGATAGATAGCAAGATTTTTCTGTGCACTATTGCTTGAATATTTCTAGCTATCTAATTTTTCAAGTCAAACATTCAGCCCCAAATACCATGTTTTAAGTTTTTAATTTATGCAGGAAGAAAACAATGCAGAGCAAACAGTGTGATTCATGT
This sequence comes from Merops nubicus, assembly GCF_000691845.1. Lineage (NCBI taxonomy): Eukaryota > Metazoa > Chordata > Aves > Coraciiformes > Meropidae > Merops > Merops nubicus. The sequence continues at coordinate 4,693 of NW_008608742.1, read as the reverse complement.
GTTCTAATTTAATGTTGGTTATGTTTGAGGTTTACAGGGAAGGTACTAGTCACCTAAGTTGGGTTTTGTTGGGTTAAATTTTTCATGAGGCTCCTTTAGGAACAACTGCAATGACTTTGTCATGGGCAACTACATTCCTACACTTTCCTTTCTAACCAAAGCAAAGAATCATTACCCTTGACTTTAAAAAGAAATTAGTTAAGAGGTAAATAATTTTTGAAAGCTATTTTTCATAGGAGAGTGTTAATAAATATTTTCAGTAACTTTTATGAAGCCTAATTGCAAAGGAGGACTCATTCTATTGCTGTAAAGCCTTTTTTGAGGAATTTGGGGTTTGGGGAGTAATAGAGCCTGTAAATATACTTAAAGGCTTTTTTCTTCATTAATTACCAGCTGAAATCCTCTCTTGGATTTTCCAGTAGGAGGAAATTAGGAGTGTATGATCATTCAGACTTTTGATGACTTTAAAAGTTCTGCTCTGGGAGGGAAGCTGAAGACAAACATTGTGATGCTACAGAAGTGATAAGGTGAGTAAAAGGAGAACATTTTTTTTTCCTACATTTCCTTTGAACAGACTCAAGCTGTTGGTTGTAACCACTGCATTTAAGAGGGCATGGAACCTGTTTTTGCTACTGCCTGTTATTTCCATGATCATTTGCTCTTTTTTGGCACGGCAAAGTAGACAGACACCTTCTTCTGACAGAGGTACTTTGTCTGCCTGGTTATTCACATAAGTTGGACTTCATTTGAAAATACATTATCACATGCATATAAATGTTCCTGAGAACAGTTTAGGAAAGGAATAGGAAAGCAGAGAGAAAGAGATAATTTGGGGAAATCATTTGAAACACTATTTCAAAGAGAAAGTTAATAAAAATATCACTGCTTTTTACCAACCTCTCCTCTTTGATGGCTCTTAGATCCTCACGATGATAACAACCATGTTATTAATTAATGAGAAATTGCTCAGCTCTAATTTCTGTAAAGCTGGTATGTTTGTATCAGTTGAATTTTGACAAGAACCCCCCATTGTGTGGATTTTTTCCCTTTGTTTCTCACCTTGCTGCCTTTTGGAGAATACATGAAGCAGTGGGATGAAGCCAGCTGCTTTCTGTCTCTTGACTTTCTGCTAGCCTTCAAATCGTGGAGTCCCTAGAACTGCAGGCTCTCAGAGGAGAATAAGGCCACTCTTTGGTGTGAAGGTTGATTGATGTCCCTGCTCTGCTACCCTGAAGAACTGACCCTTGCACTGGTGCCACCTGAATCAGTGAGAAATCCTTATCTCATCTTTCATTAAAATTACCCTCCTTGGCCAGAGTGTGGCTGAGATATTGAACAGTGAAATGAATCACAAAATGAGGTTTTTTTTCTTCTCCATGAATAAGTGCAAGCTTTTTCATGTCTAGTTTTCCCAAATAGTAGCTGTGTAGGCTCTGAGGCAGAGGAAATGTGTGTTTGTGAGGGGGAGAACAATGCATAATGTATGGTTCTTTTTCCCCCCTCTCTCTCACGTGGCATCTCTGTTCTTAAATAGCTCAGCTGTAATATTAGCAATTACATGAATCATGCTACATGATTTTAACCATCTAGGCTGTTATATAACAATAGCTTAGGAGTTTTAAAAATCACTTTCATTATGACTGTGAAACTGTTCAATTATTCATTTTTTATATATATATTATTTTTTTTAAGAACAAACTCTTTTCTGAGTGTTCTTTCTATTCCCTTCAGCAACCTGCCCTGGCAAATCTATCTGGCACTTCTATGTCTTAACAGGAATGAAATTAGAGCTCATCACTTTAATTGGGTTTATTTATACTTTGTTCCCTAAGCCTCCACCCCATGGAATTCCACATCAGCAGACTGTGTGTAAGCAGTGTCTGCTTCCAGCATTTGCAGGAGTTTTCTCTTTTCCTTTCTGGAAAATGCAAACCATGTAAAGTCAATGGGGGGGAAAAAAAGGCAGTAAAAAAAGCTTGTCAAGTTAAACCAACACCAGTAAAACTAAAGGGCAATAAATATGTAAATTGAGTGGTCCAAGTGCAATCCCTAAATGTAACTGTGATCTTGATGGATTTACTTCATACAGACTAGACATACAGAAAGCTCAGCAATTAGCAGTGAGACTTGATTGCTGTAGAGGAAACTTCTGGAAAAAAAAATCCCCCATAAAAATCTATTTTATTCATCAGCATTTCAATAGAGTGAATTTCAATTTTCCAATTTCAGGAAGTCATAAGCCCTCTTGATTCTTATAGATATGTGCCATCATAGGAGTAGAAGAAGAATATTTTAGAGCTAAAGTTGTAAATACTGATGGAGGCTTGCATGGATTTCTCCCCTCTGTTTTCAATACTGTATTAATATTCATATCATAATGGTAAAATAAATGGTAAAGGATTTGGGTTGTTGTATTTAGTAGGATATAAAAGAAATACCCAAGTCCTTCAAACTCCATTTTGAAACTGGATTGAGGCTGACTGAAAAATTCTAAAGGAATAAATAAACACCTATATCAAAAAGCTTAAAAACCATAAGGAACTAAAAAACCCTAGCCTCAGAAGACTGCTGAGTGAGATTGTGCTGCTGTTTGGCCTTAGATCTGAAATTTGGATAGTTTTTTAGTTGATAAATATTCTCTAAGGTTTCCTTGTTTCCTTCTTAGTGCTACAGAAAAGTTAATTGCATTCTTTTCAGTCCTTTTCAGTGTCATGGCCACCTATGTTCCAAACTGCAAGTGCCCTTTCTAGGATGGCTGTCAGAACTCCTACAGGTATTTTAAATTAAATTAAACTGAAAAAGGGTGGATTTACAGTGGATATAAGGAAGAAATTTATGAGGACAATGAGACACTGGAGCAGATTTTTCAGAAGAGCTGCTTGTGTCCCACCTGATCTAGTGAAAGATCTCCCTGCCCACAGCAGGGATGTTGGACTAGGTGATCTTTGAGGGTCCCTTCCAATCTGCACCTTGGTATATTAAATGCTTTGAGAACTTCTGGGAAAAGAAAAGCATTGTCCAAATTGACTGTAACAGCCAGATTTTTATAGCTAGCAGCACTGCAGAATAATTACTTTTTTTTTTTAGTGATGAAGTCTTTGGATATTTTATTCTTTCCATCCTTTGGCTTATCCAGAGTATTTAGAATACTGTACAAGTGTTCTTTCTTCTTTTTCCTCTTCCAGAAGGTCTAGATATTCATTTACCTCATTCCAAGCTGATCATTAATTAACACTAGCATTGAGCTCCAGTGGGGAGAGGCACAGAAGGACTAAGACAGGTAGTTGTGCTGCCTTGCAGCTCAGAATTACCAGCTCAGTGCCTCCAGTTCTGCTCTGACCAGTCTCAAGGCTTTGATTAAATTCATATGCTCTTCACTTGCTTGTTTTTCTGTAAACTGAGCTTTGGTTTCAGAAAAAATCTTTTCTTCCTACAACATACTCTTCTTTTCCTTCTTTACTTAATTACCTGGCTGCAGATCTGTCTCAGGCTCTGTACCAGTCAGATTCATCACTGGGTAAGGGCAGGATGGGGACAATCAAGAAGCTTGTTCTTCTCTAGTTGAACATTGTTCCTTCTATAAGGAAAGAAGAAACCACAGTCACAAAGCTAGGTTTGTAATCTGTCATTTGTACTGACTCTGTTTCCTCACACTGCAGATCATAATATTAGATAAACTACTTAATTACTCATAAACAATAAAGCTCTTTCCCAGAACTTCACCCCATATCAATTGCTTATCACTTTAATTCACACTGGTCTATGTGAAATAGACCGTTACCATAATTATCCAAAACACAGGAAGCATATTTCCTTTTAAAAAATGAGTATTTCAGCATTTAACAAAACTCTAAAAATGAATTTAACACTCAGGCAAAGTGTTGACAGCCTTGGAAATTAACTTAGGTCTTTATCTACAGAGAATACATCACTAGCAGAGGAACAAGTTTCTATCTTAATTCTCTAAAAATAAGTCAGCTGAATTATTTGCTCTGCTCCCTTACTGGGTCTTCCATTAGGAAATGATTCAGGGAAAAAAAGTTTATGCAGCTTTAAGCTTCATGAAATATGAAAGCAGAGATGAAGGGGAAAAGGAACAATGAGTGAGAACACTTCTTTAATTATTAGATTTCATAACTGTTTATGCTAAAATTTTATGGGCAGTATACTATTGACTAGGTGGGTTCCACTGAGCTTCAAACTAGCCAGTTGTTGGTTTATTTTTCTATATAAGTCAGTGCAGGCTTAATTGTTACTTAGATCTGTGACAATTGCTTATGAGTTTTTCTAGCAAGCAGATATCCTGATATCCTGACAATGGCAAAGAACCCTTTACTCTTTCTGCTCTCTGAGTTCCAAGTCAAAAATACATATTCTCAAAAAAGCACTGAATTTTTAAATCATAAATTCTGAAATGCACTTGCAAAAATCGTTAACCTATTAGTGATGTCACTTCACAATTTGCAATCTTATTCGAAGTCTGTAGACTTATTTATCCAACATAGTACTCCAGGTAATTCTTATGGCCTTTGTAATTCTTCCGTAAATCCAGGTTTTGCCCAAAAATTCCTCAAGCAATTTATTGCTATCATATAATAATCAGAGATGATAACTGAAGCAGTGATTTTTTCACTTAAAGTTAATAAAATAGAACTTTTAAAAGCATCTAAAAATATATAACACTAATAATTAT
>NW_008608741.1:0-2473 GCF_000691845.1 Merops nubicus | reverse complement strand
TGGGTTGTCGCTGAGCTGGTCCCTGGAAAGAGAGAGCGAATTCCGCCCGGGCCGTGCTTAATATATATATTTTTTTTTTATCTTTTAAACCTCCCATGAGAGCCTGAGACCTCGGGGGGGAAAAATTCTCACAAGATTTCCTAAAGTCCACCGGGGAGGTCGGGTATTGTAGTCTTCAAAAGCCAAGAATGAGGACTCGCTTCTCACGTCTTACCCTGTGGCTTTTGAGGCTACAATAAAATATCTTATAAAACAAATAAATTAAAGAAACAAATTATAGTGTCAGATCTATAAGATATAGATAGATAGATAGATAGATAGATAGATAGATATTTATATATTTACAAACACCCATGAGCATAAATATACACGATCCAGCGTATATCATTTTATGGTCAATACGATATGATGAATGACAACCCGAAGGCAAAACAAGAGAGGAGCATTGTTAAAATTTGGAGTAATCTTAGCTATTGGTCTCGATAGCTGAGGTATCTCCTCTGGTGCTTCAAACCTGGGGTGATCAGTCCCAGGTTTGAAGGTCAGAACATCCCCTGACATTTCGAGTTGTTCATTCATTATCAGGGTACTCTTTATTCAATATGCAGTATCCAATTGCTACTAATTTTATGTTGCTTGCCATTCGAATAGGTGGTAAACCAAGTGTTCATGTTCACTGGTGTTTGTAACGTTAGTCTAACCTTACCGATATTTGGTAAGGTTACTAGGACAGCCTGTTCAGGGTGAAGAGGAGTCTTGGATTTATCATAGGGCTTCTCGGTCCCTTCATTGGCTCCCATAGGCAATGACGGGAAAAAAGCATTAAACCGTGGGCAGCCGTTCACACCCCATATGTTGTTTACTGTGGTGACCACATAATTTAACCTCTCGTCCCATTTAGGATCCTGTGGGTGTAAAAGACTTTTGATTAATCCATTGGTGCGTTCTACTTTCCCATTGGCTTGTGGATAGTAGGGGACATGAAATGTCCATCTAACATCTTCTTTTTTGGCCCATTGTTGTACCAAATGATAGGTGAAATGAGTGCCGTTATCGGACTGGATATCCGTGGGTTTAGGTAAAATCCCAAACACCTTTTCTAGAAAACAAACTGTGTTCTCCCCATTTGCTTTGGAAACAGCCTCTGCACAAGTTAGTCCTGATACCACTTTCACCATTATAATGACATATTGTTTGTTCCCTGATCTATGGAAGGGACCAATATAATCCACTTGCCAGGTGGACCACAAAGGTTTTCCTTCTCGAATATGCAGGGAATCAGTGGTTAGGGGGTGTTCTCCCTGCCTAATTTTACAAAGGTCACACTCAGAAATGATTGTTTTACACTGTTCACGTGTAACAGGCCATCTACGGGTTTGTGCTTCTTTATACAAATCAAAGGTCCTCGAATGACCTCTTTTAGAATGGAGCCATTCAAGTAAACGGTCCCATTCCTGGCTCCTACCGTCTATAAGGGCAGTTCGGATCTCAACCATGTTTAATCTAGACAACTCATTAGCATAATTATTCCATTTACTTGCTTCACTTCTAAAGCTAGCTTGGTGGGAAGGAATCCACCCTACATGGAAATTGGGATTCCTTCGGGTAATAGCCAGTATACACTGCCACTTCTCCTTTTGCTAGCCTGGGACTCTGTTAATTTCCCAGTCATTCTGTTCCCAGAAAGTGATCCATTTGATGTAACCTTTAAAGACGGAAAAGGAATTAGTGTAAATATACACAGCATCCCTGGATGTTTCTTCTCTTATAAAAACATTGAGGACCGCATTTAGTTCTCCAGTCTGGTAACTACTCTCATCTTGGTTTATCAGTCGTTCACCCGTGGAGGGGTTAATCGTTGCGGATTTAAATCTCCACAATTTCCCTTCTCTCCGGGCTGAAGCGTCTGTCAACCAAGCACTTTGTTATTCTGGGGCTTCTTTAATGGGACTAGGGATTTTTATCACTAAATCCTCTTCTTTTATAGAGGTAATCTGCTCTTGAATTTTAAGTTGGTTGTCTGGTCCCTCTTCAAGTTTGAAAAGGTTAGAATAATACTCAATTTGGTTATACCATTTCCTGATTGTTCCTTTTTGGGATATCCCATCTGGAGGTGCTCTCCCACACAGCACTTGGTTGACCACCTTAAATGGTCCTTGAAGAATCACTTTTTGTTTCTTAGCAATTTTATCAACTTTTTTGAGTGTTGTACAAACTGTTATAATCCTTTCTCCAGAATGGAATATAATTTTTCTGAATCTTTGAGAGATTGCGAATGAAAGCCAATTGGACTAGTATCTCCATTTGGTTCTCGCTGCCAAAAGTGATATGAAAAGGCATTGGCTGAAAACCCCCATTCTATTATTTTTGGATATTCTGGGTGGAGAGGGCCCAGCGTTTGGAATGTTTGAGCTTCCAATAAGAGTAGCCTCAGGGCTTCATCATGAGATGCATCCCAGTCCCAATGCTGGTT
>NW_008608740.1:60913-85054 GCF_000691845.1 Merops nubicus | reverse complement strand
CCTCATGGCCAGGAGGGCCAGTGGTGTACAGGAGTGCTTTAAGGTGTGTCCAGCAGAACAAGGGAGGTCCTGCTCCCCCTCTGCTCTGCCCTGCTGAGACCTCACCTGGAGTGTTGTCTCCAGTTCTGGGCTCCCCACTTCAAGAGGACAGAGTTCTACTGGAGAGAGTCCAGCAGAGGCTATAAGGATAACTGGGGGACTGGACCAGCCTCATGCTTTTTAGTGTGGAGAAGAGAAGACTTAGGGGGGATCTAATTAATGTGTATAAATATGAGGGCTGGGTGTCAGGAAGGAAAGGGCAACATCTTCTCACTTATGCCCTGCGATAGGACATGGGGCAATGGACACAAGCTGGAGCACAGGAAGTTCCACCTCAACCTAAGGAAGAACTTCTCTACTGTCAGGGTTCCAGAGCACTGAACAGGCTCCCCAGGGGGGCTGTGGAGTCTCCTGCCTTGGAGACTTCTAAGACCCATCTGGGTGCACTCCTGTGTGACCTGCCCTAGACTAGATGCTCCTGCTCTGGCAGGGGGGCTGGACTCGATCTCTGGAGTTCCCTTCCAACCCCTGGATTCTGTGAACCATGATTTTTTCATGACTGTGTAAGGAAATTCTGACTACTGTCATAGAACAGAGTTGGGAAGATGTTGGGACTCAAGTCTGTTGCGGTGTTGCACAAGATTTCTTTCACTTCATCAACTTTAATACAGTTTTACAAGCAGAAATGTCACTTCATCCTTGGTAAATTACTTTTTTGGAAAAGATAAAATAAAAATTGCTAAGTATTAAGAGCTTCCCAGCATCCTGAGTAATGTATTAGACAATTGCCAACTCCATGAAACAGAACCCAGAAGTGCCCAACTGGATTTTATGCCATTCTGCAGGCGTTACACCATCTCCTGGTGTTTGATCACTTCCATGATTCTGGAGTGCAGTAGAGCAGCAACACCCTTTCACACAACCACAACTCAAATGCTTTCTGCCATTCTAAAGCAAAAACCTGAACGGATCTGGAAAATTTTTGCTTGTGCAGCTGCCCACAAAAGTTTACGTTGACCCTACTTGGTAGTAACTTAAACACAAAGCAGCTACTAGGACACAGTCACTCCACACATACCTCTTTGCTCTGCATTTAAGGAGTGACTATAGAAACATTTGGGGCTACATGAGAGCATAACATGGAGAAACACCAATTTCCTGAAGATGCCTCATGTTGCCAGCTCAGATACATCCATCCTGTGTTACACACACAGCATCTGCTTACTTGAAAGTCCTACGCTTTTTTCTCTACATCCCACCCCTCACTGCATCTGGTCCTTTTTATTTTTCTCTTAAATAAACAGATCTTAAATAGCTGAAGATTCTTAAGTTTAAAACACCGAAGGCCTGATAAAAATTTCAGCCAGCAGCTGCTGTTTGCAAGAAGGACTCTGGAGACAGACCAGCACAGGGACTGGGAGGAAAAGAAACAGCACGACAGCAACACAGTCATTGGCGTGTTGCTGGTTCCAGAGGAGCTCACCACATGCCACCACCACCTGCAGCTTTGAGTGTCATCTGGAAAGGAAAGCTACAGGGGGAAACAACCACAGCCATTCCTGCCTGTTGCTCTCCTCCTGGCCACCACACACAGGAAAGCCATGGCCACGGAGAACACAGATCCCCTTCCCCTGTTACCTGAGCTGCAGTTAGGGGAAGCAGGGCTTCTACCTCCACACAACACTCAATCCCGTAATTCCAGAACTCCTCAGAGACAATTTGATCATTCTAGAGGAACACAAGTGACTTCAAACTCTTTCCAATTAAACAGCATCTGTTCCCCACAGAGTTTAGAATAGACGTGTCTGCTTTACATCACAAGAAGTGACTACTGTAGCCACTGTTTCCCAAGCTGAACAGAGAAATTCCACAAATACCATGGAAATGGGAAATTCTCCGTGTTTCTAATGCTTCCCACAAATCAATGCATCATCATTCTGAAAAGCAACACTAGAGTCCATCTCTGAAAACCACCAGAAAAATCATACTTTTTCTAGTTTGTAGGGCCCAGGTCAATTCACCAAAGTTTTTAGGATAGGTAAATTCTGCTTTACAGATCAAGTCCAACTGTTAACCCAGCACTGCCAAGCCCACCACTAAACCATGTCCCTCAGCACCACATCTATATGTCTTTTAAATCCCCCCAGGGAGGGGCCCTCCACTGCTGCCCTGGGCAGCCTCTTCCAGGGCTTGACAGCCCTTTCAGGGAAGACATTTTTCCTAACCTCCAATTTAAACCTCCCCTGGCACAATTCAAGATCGTATTTCTACACAAAAAGCAGCAACACTGCAAGGGAGAAACAACCAGCAAACAGTAAATAACCCTGCTGAATGCTCGGAGGTTTCTACACATTGAACTTTGGCAATTTGACCCTACACATGCTACAAATGGAAGTGAGGATCAAATCCTAATTCTTAGTGATTTTTACAAAGCCTTTAAGCCAGTAAAGCTTTGCTAAACTCAGGAGTCACAAAATCTATTGTTTCCTTACCCTGAAACACTTGCAGAATTTATCAATATTCAGAAAATCATCATTCAAACCTCCTGCAGTTGCAAGTAATTGGGAAACAAAAGTGTGGGGGTCAGCATTGGCTGGTTCAGGTGTTGAGGGTGTGCAGGGGCTGAAATGACAAATTTTGTGACAATGAAAATAAAGACTCAGGTGAAAAATCTGAAGTCATAAGACAAACTAAGTATCTGCAGGATTAATTCTTGGAAAGAAAGAGCATTCTGGTGCTTATGACATCTGGGATTTCTGTGCCTTTCTTTCCCCACTTATAAAATGGGTGTGTCAATATTCACTAATATTAATGAAATGTTCTTACTGGAAGCACCAGTTTCTTTGAACAGCTCAAAAAAACCAAATCCTAAATTGTCACTCTGGATCCTTTTCTCTTGTGTAGCTGTGGTGGGATAACCCTGGCTGAGCAAGTGATGCCCACCAAGCTGCTCTATCACCCTCCCCCTTTCCTCTCCATCCTCTGCAGAGCAAAAAGAGAAGGGAAAAAATAAGATGCAGACAGAAGCCTTGTGGGTACAAAAGAAGGGCAGTGTAATTAGAAAGCAAAGTTAAGCAATGCAACGGGAGTGAAGAGCAAACACAAAGATTTATTCTCTACTCCTCATCCCCAGGTGATGTCTGGCCTCTCCTGGGGAGCAGGGCCCCAAAACACACAGTGGTTGCTCCAGAGGACTGAGGAGTAGTCCCTCGTCCTCCCCCCCTCCCTCCTCTGTAGCAGCTTTATCACTGAGCTGTCATTACATGCTCTGGAATATCCCTTTGGTCAGTTCAGGTCAGTCATCCTGGTTATGTTCCCCCAAGCTCCTGTCCCTCCATCCCACTGTGGGGGGAGTGTCAGAGCCTTGGTGCTGAGCCAGCTCTGCTCCGTGGGAGTCACAGCATGGGTGTTACCAACACCCTTCTGACCCTCAGAGCAGCAGCACTGCACCAGGAGAGCTGCTGTGGGAACATCAGCCCAGACCCATACAGTAACATACTCCATGCACACAAACACGAGAAGCAGCGACCTCAGCTGAGCAAAGGAAATCAGTTTCTGGTTCATGTGCACTGTGTTGTTCAGACACACCCAGCACAGCAGAGGTCTCATTACAAATGTCAGTTTTTCAGTTCAACAGTGCAACAACCATATACAGGTCTCATCAGCTGTTTTGCAAACAGCAAAACCAAACCCCAAGTCCTCAAGTTTTGTAGATGTGAACAGACCCCAAGGCACAACCAGTAGGTAGGAGAACATTTTTTTCAGCACTGCAGAAAAAACAGACAACCTGAGTAGCCTTGATCTGAGTAGACTTAACTGAGAGCAGAACAGAGCAAAAGGACTGCTACCATTAGCACATCAAAAAAGATACATTAATTAGCACTCCTCATTTGGAATATTTGCGCAAAGCCTCTTCCATTCCTCATCCAGTGCTACAAATTCAGTTGCCTAAACATGACATCAGAGGGCTATGCAGAGATGCCCAAGTTAGCTTCCCACTGCTGTAATCCCACACTGTTCAATTCATCCAAAACATTCCTCAGTAGCTTCATCACCTCCTCCAACAGCTCTACCCAATAGATAGAGCTCCATGAAACACATGCCCCATTTCAGTCCAATGATCCAGCTCCTGAAATGACAAGGATAGAAAGGATGGAGAGAATTTCTCTAAAGCCTACCCCCTAGAAAGCATCCTGCAGCCAGGTCCCTGCTCCTCAGAGGGTGACAGGACCTTCAGCTGTTACCCTCACTTGTCTGAAACAAAAAACCAACCAAACAAAAAAATTAAACCAAAAAAAAAAAAACAAAGGCAAGCTATTTGGAACAAATAACAGACTCCTGGACCTGGGGGATATGGCTGTAGCAATTCTCTGCTAAGCCACTTAAATGTTTACCTGCCAATTCTATGTACAAGATCTTCAGACTTGTCTATTTAAACAAGCATTCAAACAATTCCTACTCTGAGCAGCCAGCACAGTACTGATAGGGCCCTAAACAACAAAGAAGGCACAGTCTAAATTTACAGAAACAGAACTAGTGCCACCATGGCAATGAGTTAGCAAACAGCAAAAACTCTTTCCAAAACCAAGAGGCAATCTTGCCTCTAATCACAGTGATACCAGGTGTACCATTCTTAAATACAGTCATTTTTGGCACACTCTCTTCACAAAATTAAGACATTAAACTCTGTGTACAAATATTCACAGAAAATATGTTTATAGATACACGCTGCCTTGCAATAAAAATTGCATCTGTAATACTGCCTGAGATGATTTTCATTCAGGTAGGAAATAACCAACCCTGTACAAATCTAGAATTGCAAATAAATACAAGCTTTGAAACAGAGACATATATTTTGAAGCAAAAATACCAAGCACTAAAATATCTGTAGACAACTCCAGCTAAAAAGGCAAAAGTAACAACTAGATTTGTTCCAAAGTACATGGCTGTGACAGCAGAGCTCTTCACTACTCAAAGGTTTCTAACCAGATAGCCAAAAAATGTATAAGCAAAAGGCTAATGAGACCCAAATAGTACTTGACTCAACCCAGAACTCTGCTTCGGGGTGTTTTGGGGAGACAAGAGGAGAGCCTCAGTGGTTTGATTTGGATTTTCTTGTTGGTGGTTTGGGTTGTTTGTTTGTTTGTTTTCAAGGGATTTGTTTGTTTGTTTTTTTATAATTTAATAAAATATCCCTTTGCAGCTGTTCACTGAAGCCAGTGGAAACTTCAACCTGACTTTAGCAGGTTGAAGATCAGGGTCAAATGGCACAATATAATCCAAAGCAGAAACCTCCAGTGACTTCATTGCCTTTTCTCCCCTATTTGAAGCCAAATGATAAGGTGAGCCAAGTGGACTTCAGAGAAACAGCAGCTATAAAAGACCCAGTCAGAGCAATACCTTCAGTAACCCTAAAGAGCCACACCCTCAAGACAAGCATTACTTCATCAGGAAGCCAGAGACAGCTGGAGGTCTCCACTGTTGGCAAGATTTCAAAACCCCTTCATTTATAAATTGCTGGTTCCATATACTTGCAACCAGCACTTTTAGTCTGAAGTGCACCAGCCAAACTGAACTTTTTTGGGGAGCAGTCGTGTAAAAGACTTTATGAGGATGGGTATACACCACTCAAACCCTCCTCACAGATGGACGTCTGAATATTTCATGTGGTGCAACTTAGCACTTAGATACAGAACTAATTTAAAAGGAGCTATAAAAGTACTTTCAGAGCTAGACTTATCCTTTTGGAACAAGCAAAAAAGTGTTTGCCACGTGAGACTGCAAAGCAGAACAAAGCAAACAGCTTCCCACTTTTGGGCATGGCAAACACAGAGCAATAGAAAAGCACCAACACACACCAATGGCTGGAGAACCAGAAGACTGCTTCTCAAAAAGCCTTGCAGTGGAAGGGCTGTTAGAAGTAATAAAGTAGTCTGAAGCAAAGTTAATTAGCAGGGAATTAATAGCATCATTAAAATATGCCAACAACAGGAACAGCCAACTACCAAGCCCATGATGTGATATGCAGCAGAAAAAAACCCTTTCTGAAATGTTGTCCCTTTTATCTCCTTACATTCCAGCAACTTAATTACAGCATCTCCCCAACCCCACCCCAAAGAGCAGCTCACTGAGCTGAGCTAGCTGGAGCAGAACCAGACAGAGCCCAGCACCAGCTAATTTGGGTGTCTCTGTCCTACCCACTGTCCACCCCACACACCCCTCACCCTCACCAAATGGTACCCAAGACTAACTCCTACCTAGAAATTGGCTCAAGTTGGTTATCTGCTTCAAAAATGATCAGGGAAAATGGACAGAGCAACATTGGTGTGCCACGGAAGTGAGGTTTGAGGAATCTCTGGTTAAAACCACTTTGTGTTTGGCAGCCACGCTTCAGCAGCAGCAGCTGTACTGAAAACCTGAGTGCAGATCACAGGCTATTATCAGTGTAGATAAGAACCTGCTCTTATTTGATGAGAAGTAGGTCACAGAAGATGACCTATTTGGCCAACTAAAAACGTTTGCAGAGATGCACCAACCTCTCTAAACCTGGCAAGGGACTGAAGTGCACAACTCCCTGCTTGTCCTACAGCAGGAGTGGGTATGTGAGCTCACTTGGGTCTGCTGGAGTACAAAGTACAGGCATAGCTCTCACTGCCTTGTCTTTCTAAAGGCATGGAATTTAAAAGTGTGAAGGTACAAATTATTTCTACCCCTTGCATCCAAAAATGCAACCATGGACAGTCTCAGGTTTGCTTTTGTGGCCAGTGCTTCTCTTGGAGGGTTTCTGAGCTTTAAGGAGCTCTAAGTCTCTGGTCCTGTAGCTGCCTCTGTCCTCTGTGTAACGGAGCATACTCATCTACCTAGAATTACTTATGAAGGATTCTGCCCTATTATTTTGTTCACATGAACAGAGACAGAAGAAAAAGCAGGAAAATAATTGTTTAATCAAGCAGATAAGTTTTGAATGCCAGACCTCGCTACCCTTACCTCCACTGGATTGCTCACTCTCTCCTGATTCTCTGCAAGCCACTTATCTTTCTCTCAAGACCTGAGAGAAATTACCTTCTATATTTGTACTCTCCTGCTTATAATGAGTAGTTTCCTTTTGTAGGGACATGGCTGATCAGGATTTCTATTGTAATGACATAAAAAAGCTGAAATAAACTCTAACCTAGTGCATCAATAGAAAATGTTTATTACACCTTGCAAACATCCTTTTTTTTTTTTTCTTTCTTTTTTTTTTCTTTTGGCAGTTTGCACTGGGAAAAACAGTCAAACATAGCTGTGCACCATACCACATGGCTGCAAGAATCTCCTGTCTTTTTTTCCTTAAAGAAGACCTTAGTATAGAAGGTATAAACCAAAAGGATCATGCAGGGTTAATCTCCCTGCACCAAAGAGTCATAGAACCATTCTGGTTGGAAAAGACCTTCAAGATCAAGTCCAACTATTACCCCAAAACTACCAGATCAGCACTAAACCACGTCCCTCAGCACCACATCAACACATCTTTTCAATCCCTCCAGGGATGGGGACTCCACTATTGCCCTGGGCAGCCTGGGCCAGGGCTCGACAGCTCTTGCAGGGAAGTTTTTCTTACTATCCAACCTAAACCTCCCCTGGCACAACTTGAGGCCATTTCCTCGTGTCCTATCACTTGTTCCTTGGGAGAAGAGCCCAATCCTCACCTGGCTCCAACCTCCTTTCAGGGACCTGTCAAGTGTGAGGAGTTTCCTTTGCTCCAGGCTCCACAACCCCAGGTCCCTCAGCTGCTCCTCACAAGACTTGTGCTCTAGACCCTGCGCACCAGCTTTGTTGCCCTTCTTTGGATACACTCCAGCCCCTCAATGTCCTTCTTGGAGTGAGTGAACCCACCACTCAAGGTGTGGCCTCCCCATTGCCCAGTCCAGAAGGACCATCCTTGCCCTAGTCCTGCTGGCCACACTAGTACTGACACAAGCCAGGATTCTGGTGGCCTTCTTGGCTCATCTTCAGCCACCTCTTGACCAACATCCCCAGGTCCTTTGCCACTCAGCAGCAGAAACAAAACAAAATTCAGCCTTTCCTCAGCTAGCAGGAGTCTGTAACCTCTGCAGCACCACCAGCTTTTTCTTCATAGTTTCCAGCCTCCCTGCACAGGTCACCCTGTGTGACTCTCCCAACCAACGTGGCTCCTCCAGCCCCAGTCCTGGCTGCTGCTGCTGCTGCTCTGCCTGCAAGCACAAAGTTCACTCCCCACACAGAACACTTAAATTTCTGTGGCACATGGCACTTTGCATCATGCATTAACATCAGCAGCTCGTTGTGTTCTCCCTTCCCCAGCAGCTGCTTTATGCGTAACGACGTTCTACTTGAAGTCAGCTCCAGGGGAGTGAATACTATGGGATGGATTTAGAAACACAAGCTGCAGAAGTAGGTCAAAGGAGGGCACCAGCTCTGACCTTAGCAAGCAAGGCAGCTCCCAGAGATACCGAGACCCACAGAGGGACTCAGAGCAGTTACAGGAGTTGCAGTAAAGGTGTCATGGGCAACTTACAGCCAAAAAAATTACTGGTCCCAGTGTATGAGCACATAAATAACCAAACAGGTAGTTAAGTAGGCAATGCTCTTCTTCCCTGCTGTCACAAGAGCTCACTCCACCTATGGGGATACTGACAGCCACATCTCTCAGCCTCCTGCTTACTTGAGCCTCATTAAGCTCTTCAGATGGCATGGTGACACAAGGGAGGGACTGGAGCAGGAGCACTGTTTATGAGGCACATGCTTAAAGTAGAATTTTCATGAGAAAACACACTCCTTTTCCCTGACAGTTGCAAAGGCCCAAGGGGAACATTTAGCTATTAGAGATGCTGCTCCTTTCATCAAAAGCAGGCTTCAGTATGCAGTGTCCTTCCTTCTGCCCAGGATGGGAGAGCACAAACAGAAACAAAACCTGCTCCTGGAACGGCTACAAAATCCAAAGGGAAGAATTTACACAGAGTTCCTGGCAATCACAACCATCCAGACTAGAAAAGCCTACAGGGGGGCCAGTTTTCCACCAGCTGAATACTAACCCACAATTGTAATACTCTGTTAAGACATTGGATATCTCAGGATCAGAATTAACTACAAGGTACAGGAAACAAAAAAGAGCAAAAAGATTATGCCTCCAACAAAGCACATCAAAGATCACAAAGATGCAACGGACTCTATAACTTACTGGGAAGGACAAACCTGCCCTGCACCTAGGAAAGTGAGGCTGTGTTCTGTCACAGCAAAGGATCTACAGTAAGAACAACAGCAAACACTTCTCTGGAGAGCAAAGGGACCGTGCTGGCAAGTCTAGTTCAAGACACCAGGCTGAGACAAAGCAGCTCAGTCAGGCCAGTCTGCTGGGCTACCACCTTGTAAAGCTTTTAGACAGGTAGAATTTGTGAACAAGCCATTTTCTTAATCCTTGTTCACCTAGCCACAAAAAGACACAGTCTCTTATTCTTTATAGTGCCTTTTTTAAAAGGCTGTCTGTGTATCCCACACACCCCACCTCTCACACCCACCCAGGCCCCAAACTTGAACTGATCAGCTAGAAGAGTCACATTTGTTGTCCATGACCCAGATGAAAAAGTAGGAAAATTTGGAGATGCCACCAGGAGAGACCTGCAAACCTGCACTGTCAGTTGTGAGAAAACATCTCAGCCCACTGCCAGAGCAGTGTCACTCACTACATAACCAAGAAAATCTGTGCATGTTGTGTGACAGCAGGATACACATTTGCTTTTTGGTGTCTCCTGCAAGCAAAGGAAACCCACCTCAGCAGGTATTATGAAAGCAGCTAAAAATGATCAACGGTGGCATTTTTCCTTAGTCTTCAAATATTTGTGTTTTCAGCCATGTGGGTGGGTGGGTAATGCAAGTTCTCCTGCAACCATAGCTGTTACTAAACAAAGCCTGTTTTTGTAAACTAGAGGAATCTATTGCAAAGCACAGAAAAATATTTTTACACACAGTCTAATAACATGTTTTGTCAATTAGCTCAGTCACCATTCAAAGGAGTCACAATTCTACCCTCTTCCCCTTCTTTTCTCCCTAGAAATAGAAAAAGCAGCAGTTTTACAAGTAATTCTTAAACACAATTAGCATTTATTATAACTTCCCAGGTACAACCCACGCTTATCTCCCAATAGCATGGAGAGGTCTCTTTGAGGGGTTATGATAAAAGTAGTCATTTCACAGCTGATCTCCACACACTGTTTTAACAATCCTGCCCATTTCTAGAAAATCCTGTCACCCTATAATCTTCAGAAAGATTAAAGGTACATAACATAGCTTTAAAAACCCACGTTGCTTAAGGTCCCTTATTAGTCAGTTTTTTCCTAAACTCACCGTTCATTATTTCTCAGCCAAGAATTGAAATGAAGTTCCTGTAATTCCACTAACATGTGGCTGTTAGCAGGCAGCAATGGGTGCATTCCCAGCTGCCAGAGGATCAAAGAGCACACCAGGACCATTATTTAAAGGAAAAGGTGAAAACACAGCTGAATACCTATGATCTTCTGAAGCAGTCTGAAGTAGTCTTCATTTAACTCTAAATTTTCTGCCTTTATACCTTCTGTGCCTTGAGAAAGCACAGAGAGCTCTATGCTCTTGAGAATAAGGATGTTCATCTTTAGCCTAAAATCAAAGCCCCGAGTACTCTATAGCTTGCTTTATGCCTCCCAGAAAGGTGAGGAATTAAGCAATGCTGCAATAATTGGAGAGGGATAATGTGTTCCCTTTTTCCCTCTTCTTTGTACAGTTACAGAAGCTGCCTGAATCACTATTTTCTCTCATCCCCCCCTCTCCTTCACACTATGGTTTTGTGACACGACAGCCAAAACCAGAGGTTGTTCCTAGGCTGGAAGATGAAATCTAATTAAGTGCTCCCTCTCCTGCGAGGATGAGGTGGAGGGAGTCAGAGACAGAAGGCACAAGCTCCTTCTGGAAGGAACCCAAAAAATTAAATTGCAATCAGATCAAACAGTAAGAAAGAAATATTTATTAATGAGATCTGTGTTAGTGCTCAACAGGAGAGGTTTCCTATCCTCCCACTATTTGCAAGGCATTCCCTCTCATTCATGTTTGGTTGAACCCCTCTAGTTCTCTTGAAAATCTAACCCTGGATAGTGAGCAAAGCCATCAGGAATTCCATCCTCACTTATAGCTCCTTAGAGCTAAATTACCTTCATGTTTTAACCCACAGACTGCTGCTACATCCCATCAGTAGAAACCAGTTCTGTACGCTGGTGCTGTTTGGGCTTTGTTCCTTGGATGGCAAAACGGGTGCTGGATTTCACCTGCAGGAGGGAAGTTTCCTCAACATTCATTACTTAATATCATCCATCATCCAGATGATTGGCAGCCTGGCAGAGAATACTGCCTATTCTGGGCAATTTCAACAGCTGTGGAAAGATAGGGAGAAGAGGGCAACCCTGATTACACGGCCTGTTACAGCCCTGCTAACCACATTTCTTGGACAAGCACACTCTTACTTTTGTAGGTTTTTACCTTTGGACTGAGATCAATCGTGCAGAAATATTTTTAACCCAGATGACAGAGCCACGATCAACGCTTGGGTAACTGCAGTGATGAGGACATCAGTTTGTTGGAAATGTCATACAAGCCATCACCAGCTCTTACAAAAAAGGCTTGGAAACAAATATACTAGAATTTTTTTTTTTTTAACTACAAAATAAGACCAGCAACAAGGAGAACTCTTTAGCTTAAACTTGACCAAAGCAAGTGGAAGAGGTTGAAAATATGAAAACTGAAGCCAGTTTGGATAAGAGGAACCATGAAGTGGTGGCGTTTGCAGCTCATGGAAGAACAACAGAAACAATGAACTTTCGAAAAAGCAGATTTGGGGGGGCTCAGGGGAGTGGCAGATAATGTGGCATGTGAAAGGTGTCAAAAAGATAGTGGCAGTTCTGGAAACCTTGCAGCTCTTTAAAGCAAGCTTTCATGGCACTGAGAATGAACAGCAGGGAGAAACTGAAAGAAATTAATCACAAATTCTTCAATGGCCTGATGTGCATGCAGGAAATCTAAAGAAGAAGGTGTAAGCTGGACCATATTACTTAAAAGCTCAAATCCATATTAGGGGCTAACAAAGACCAAAATCAGAAAGGCCAATAACACAGAGAAAACTAAAGAAAGGATATAAAAACTATCAAGAAAACACTGTAGTGCACGAAAGAGATAAAACTAGAGAAGCTAGTAAGAAAACAATATTCTGGCAGCAGGTAAAATAGGGGAAAAACCCCACAGTTGGGCCTGTCTATCCAGATGTGAGATGGTGTCAGTTGTCTGTAATTCGGCTGGACCTGATAAAATTCTCAGAACCTTTAAAATAACCTGAAAAAATATTCAGGTGTTTTATTAAAGGTTTTTTTTGAACGACTTAAGACGATTGATGAGAATCTAGAAGATGCACAAAGGCAAGCATAGTGCTTGTTAAATAAAAAAAGCCAGCTAATTATACACCAATGGGCTTAACTTAAAATAATCCCTCAGAGTGATACCACATCCTGGTAGACAAACCACCTATGTGTGTTTGGATGATAAGGAAATGAGTAACAGCCAACACAAATTGATTTGTCAAGGATCAGTCTAATTTCTTTCCATAGCCATGTAACAGACTGTTGGATTAAAGGAACAACAGAGGTTTGATATCTAGACTCCAGTGACACCTTCAACACTGTCTTGTCAGATGTTGATAAACCCTGTTTCTGAAGCTTGTTCATTTCAGAGATGTCCTGCTTGGTTTGTTTAAAATTTGTCTTGTAAATAACCATAGTTTCCAACAATAATTCAGAAATTCCTAATGAAACATCAGACACTTCAAAATTAGATGCAGCCTGCACAAAGCTGAAAGCTTCAGAAGCATCTGGAAGTACTTTCATAAGTGACTGTGGAGAACCAGAGCAGAGAGAAGGGAGATGTTTACAAATATCTTGTTAAAAAATAATAATGAAGGCACACAATGAGACCAGCTTGTCTGGGAAAGCTATTGGGTGTCCAAGACTTAAACCAAAACAATTCAAAAAGCAGCTGCTTCTACAAAGATCAGACAATCTTATGCTGGGGGAAAGCCTAACAAAATGCCTTGCTGAACTTCCAGCTTTAATTGTTCAACTGCCTGAAAATGTTTTCAGTAGTAACACCCCTAGCAGCTCCCTGTACAGATGGTTAAATGAGACAAGAAGTGATTCTATCATTAGTTCAAGGTTTTGTCAGCAGAAACAAGCACTGAATCCTCCTGCAACTCAGAGCACTCAGAGTGGGTTAATTCTTGGGCTCTCTAATCTCCACAGGGGGACAAGGAGCAAAAGAACATTTCTTTACATTTGTGACTGGAAGAGGAGGGTAAGTGGCTGGCACAGTAACTGAACCCATCTCTTCCCTGCTCAGCAGGGAGAAATCATAGCCCTTACTGATTTGTTCAGCTGCTACATGGGCTTAGCTGAAAGCTCGTTTCAGACAAGCACAACATCCATCCCCTCCATTCCCATCCTTGTCTCAGTGGCACGGGCAGAGGGAGGACATCCAGAAGGATCATAATCAAATCATCTCTGCTTGAAAGAACCCAGCTCCCAGCGCCGTGGTTTCTACCCTGCCACTTCACCCAGAGGAGCCCTCCAGGCCTGGGAGCGACGGCTCCTGCTCCGAAGAGCCAGACACGCCGCTCTAAAGGGATTGTTTGCGGCTGGATACGTTTCTGAGCACGACCTGCAGAACATACAAACTGCTCAGAAGAGGAACAAGGGACTGAATACAGACCCCAGCTACACGGGCTTGTCAGGGAAAGCTCATCTACGTTTGAGGAGTTTGAAACCTCTTAAGATTTTTGCTCCATCAGTCAGGTATGAACACAGGAGAAACAGAACGACGCTAGCGTCTAAGCTGCTGCCAAGCATCTTAAAGCTCTAATTTCAATTTTAAAGAAAATAAACAGAAACAACAAAAAAAAAGCCCACAAAACCAAAAAACAAACAAGCAAACAAACAACCAAAACCAACCACCAACACCAAAAAAAACAAACAAACCAGCACTGGCCTCCACCTCCAGACTCTGCCCCGGAGCAGAGATAGATATATTCAAATTCAGGAATTAGGTTGTTCAGAGCATTTTCAGTCCTGCCACAGCATGGTCGTCTGATATTCAGTGACACTTCTAGAACACATTTGAAGATACTTGGATATATGTTAATAATTTGAGCATTTTCCTAAGAATCAGTATTTCTTAATTTCACTTGCCTCTTAAAAAACCCCATGAGGCTGGATAGCAAGTGGAGGAGGCAAGTCCACACGGCTGTCAAGGAGCCAGTTTTTCCTGAACATTACAAACATTACCACTCATTCTTTACAGTGCATATCTTCATATTACTGAATGTTGTGCTTGGAGGAGAATGGTCTTTCTTTAATCTCTAGTTTTATTTTACCTTCTTTCTTCAGCAAGGAGTACACAATTTTGTACCAAACCAACTTTTTCCTTCTATTTTATGCTTTGTTCATTGCTACCAAAGAAAGAGACATACTTAGCAAGAAAACCCTCTTCCTCCCCTTGTTCAGCAACATATCCAGCAATAAGGAAATGACGTGGAGAGCAGGACACTACAAATGTAGCCCAAGTGCAACGTAGTTCCTGACTGATATGTGACTGGTAGGTCACAGCAATTTGGAAGCCGTTCTCCACACAGACAAAGAAACCCCAGAGTCCTTTTGTGATACAAGTTCACAGGCCTGATTTTATAGTGTAAAGACATTTCCTTTTGCCCAGTCTCACAGTAAAATCAGCTGTCAGGACACGGCTGTGATCCTGAGACTCCTGGGATGGGATGGAAAAAGGGAACCCAACCTGACAGCATCTCTCCCCACAGTCAGCCTGGGGCTGCTGGGACCACTGCGTCCATTCAAGTGCTAAGAAAGCCATGCTGATTGAAAGCTTTCCTTCTCCCCTTGGTACAGACAGCAGCAAGACAGCTTGCTGGCTGCCTACAGAGACAGGATTAAGCTTGCAGTTCTTTTTCCTTATCAGAGGATATATAAAAACAGAATAGCACAGTTCTGACTTTACTTGCCCAGACTGTTTATTCCAGTGGCAATTCACGCATCTAGATCATTAAGTCCAAGTTTTACACACCTTAGCATCAAAAAATAATGCATGCTGGATATTACCTGCAGCGTATTAGAAACATCTTGGAACATTGAGAAAATCTGGGGAGTGTAAGGTAGTGGATATGTCCAAACATCTTGTAACCACAGTTACTCACACTTCATGAGAAAGCAAAACAGATATCTTTTTAAAATACCACAACATTGAGTTTATGAAAGACAAGTTATGGCTTTCGACTGTTTATTCCAGTGGCAATTCATGCGTCTAGATCATTAAGTCCAAGTTTTACTCACCTTAGCATCAAAAAATAATGCATGCTGGATATTACCTGCAGAGTATTAGAAACAACTTGGAACACAGAAAATCTGGGGAGTGTAAGGTAGTGGATATGTCAAAGTGTCTTGTAACCACAGTTACTCACACTTCATGAGAAAGCAAAACAGCTATCTTTTTAAAATACCACAACACCACAAAGTTGAGTTTATGAAAGACAAGTCATGGCTTTCTGAGCCCTCCTGTATGTTTAACATACACTCTGAAACCAGAGTCCTGCACTGACCCACGGGATGCAATGGCAGATATCACACACCAGGAGTACCCCACAGACTTGGGGCCAAGTCCTCCTCTGGAGACTATAGCTGGAGCATCCCTGGCAAAACTAAACTCCTTGGGCAACACCTGCTTCCCTGGGTTTGCTATCAGAGAGTTTGCCAGCCTGCAAAAATCCCTGGTTGTCATAGAAACAGAAATACTGTAGTAAAGCAAAGGAAAGAAATATTCGATTGTCAGCACAGAAAGATTGATTGTTTAGGTTTCCCCCCGCATGTGTAAAACCAACACAGGGCTTTGTGTCATTTACTCCCAACCTAAATTCCTTCCCGCTGTTTTCATCTGATATTTATGAGGGCTGTGATCTAGTAACCTTCTTCCTTTTCATAGCAACAGCCTCCCTTTGCTGCAGTAACAATGAGCCTAAGTACCCCGAGAAGGGGGAGGGAGCGCTGCGCCGCACACATCTCCGTCACAACCATCACGTAGGCAAAGTGCTGTGGGAAGAGGGGAAGAAAAGGATAAAACATCGTAATTATTTTTAAAAAATTCCCTTTGGGTAGCACTCCTTGAATACCAACGGCAGCCGTGCAGCTCTTTGCTATGCAAGTGGCATAACCACACAGCCTTTCAGAGAGCCGCGAGCCCAAACCCTCCTGTTCATCTGATAGATTATTCCCCTGGGTTGTAAATCACTCACGTTTCCCATTAATGGAAAGCCTGACCAACTTTATGACCAATTAATTGGTGTACTTAGGTAAACTAAAGGAAGAGGAACATATTGGATTAAAACAATGGAGCAGCTTGGCCAATACTTGGCCAGTACAGGAGCTGGCCACGAAGGAGGGTGCAGCAAGCAGGAGGACATCATGCCATGCAGTAACAAGGCTCATGGGGAGGAAGGCAGTGCCTAACCCCAGGCAATGAATGGCTGGCTGATGGCCTAAAGCAGGCAGCTTTGTCTCTATTCCAGAACTTCAGCCCACATAATTCAACTGTGGATTTTCAAGTAAATGTCTCATCTTTTGCCAAGCCTGCTAAGTTATCTTCCTGAAAAGCCTCCAGACAGAATGGCACAAGGAAGAAGTGTGTTCTTTTTATCAGTTTTAAATACACTGCCTTCCAAATTTCTTGGGTGTCACTTCGTTCTGGCATTACAAGAGCAGCAAATAGCTGCTAACGAAGAGCTGCACAGATGTTGCTTTCTCTCTGATAGATTTTTGTGCATTATAAACAAGATACACAAAAAATAAACATTATTGATCTGTATTTTCATTCTGGATTAGTTAATCAATGGAATGCACAGTCCAAAAAAGCACAGAAGAAATTAGTTTGGCCAGGGGACCTAGAGCAGAGAGGATGCTCAGTGAACACAAGGAGCAAGGGGAGGTAGGTGTGGAGACCAGTGCAAAGGGAAGCTGCAGTTCTGAAGAGGACCAAATGTGAACAACAAAGCATTCACAGTATTTGCTTGGCATAAATAGTTGTACTATCGAAGAGTAAAACATTAAAAGTTAGAATAGGTGTTCATTTACATTAATAAACCAATGCTGTACCACAAAAATAGGAAAGCAACACTTGCTGTAAGCTGCATACACTTTTTGATTACCTCTTCAGCCTTGTCATACACTTTTCCATCTCCCTTTCCTTTATAAATAGGATTGATAAGTTTAAGGCACTTAAAATTGCTAGAAAATGCACAGACAGCATTCAAAATCAGCACTGCAAAGCCAAGCTGTTTCTTAATACAAATGTAACCCGAGGTAACTTCCAAAAAGATATGATATATATAAAAATGCCTTCATATACAGGCACAAGTCACTACAGATCTCCAGAAACACGAGTTTAAAAAACCCAAACCCATGAAAATTCAGCACATTGCACCACAAGATCATTTGGACCTGATGCAAACTTCACTGACATCCACAGTAACAGAATTCAAGAGAGGATGCCCAGGGTCTCTTCAGGCTGGCCCTGGCCTCAGGAAAGCTAGGCAAAGATCACTGACTTCTCATAAGCTAGTGCTGTCCCTGGTACAGATGTTCCTCAGTGCTCTAAGTCACTCTGCAACACAATTCCACCTTCTGTAACACTAGAAGAGTTTTCTGCACTTTCCCAAAGTGATGCACAGGGGTTTGGCAGGGAATAACTTGAAATGTCTGCAAGGCACTCTGAATAGGAATGCATTAGGTGCTGCTAAATTATTCCATTTCAAAAAGATCAGCCCTAAACCACTGCAGAAAACCTGCTCGGTGGCCCTGTACCTTCCACCTCTTTCAACTGCTGCTTTATTTATGCACTATGGCTTCCTCAAGTTCTGCAAAATTCATGGACTTAAACTAATTTCAGTTTAAGAAACTAATTTCTGTAAACTCAAGTCTGCAATGCTTCAGGGTTTCAGCAAAAATGAAGCATTTTGTCTGTTAAAAGGAAAACTAGAGATATCTCCTGGGAATAGCTAAAATTGCTTAGTTTCTCTGCTAATGCCCTAAGACACAGCAGAGGAGAAAAACAGATGTATACGTGAGGGCACGATGCAATCCACTCCCTGGGGATGGCCTCGAGCTCCAGAATTCATTTTCCTTGACTCTTGTTATGCTGACAGCACATGGCAAGGCTGAGCCTTGATCATCCATTTGTCTGAACGGGGCAGGGGGGTTGCTTCAGAGGGGGGTGTGCAGGAAGGGGGGAGTTCTTCCCCAACTGCTGATGGCCCAAGGTTTCATGAATGCAGACAAGAGGTGTTTAATATCAACATGTGGAAAGTCAACTGTACAAGTACAGCGTCCTTTCAACGAACAGCAAAAATTTTTAGAACAAAAAAAATGTATCCAGAAGAAGTGAAGTGCATTCTGCATTCTCTGCAATGGAAATTCCAAAGGGTAAAGGGAAGATTCACAAAGGGGCTTAAAGCAGACTCAGCACTGCACCCCACAAAAATTTAAAAGATTGGTTTAACCAAGTCTCTTCCAAATATTTTCTCCTCTATTATGTGCTCCGTAACTTAGAGGAGAATTAACAACTTTTCTGAAATTAACACATGCATATTATGCTCCAATGATAATTTAAAAGTTATCTTCCATTTCTGGAGTTTTACAAAAGTAGCTAATTCCATTTTTTTTTCTGTGGTTTCTCCCAAGTGAAGGGGGAAGAGAATCCCTGCCACTTGGTGTTCATGGAGCATGCACAGACTTTTGCCTGAAGGAAGAGCTTTTAAGCAAGCAAAACCAGAATTCAGCAGAAAAAGTATCCTCCTTTACCTCAATTAGAAGATGAAAGGGGCCCACTCAGGTCCCTAGAAACCTGAGAGGATGGGGCAGTGAGAGCAGCAGGGGTAATAAAGCTTTATGATTTTATTTTAAATGTGGTAACTGCAATCAGAGAGAAGAAAAGTTGGTTTGCCAGACTTCAAGTTTGATCAAGGGCACGTTTTTTTACTCAGTAACATCAGTGCAAACCCAGAGCTACTCTGCTGCTGTTAATTACCTGCACACATACTCATCCCTGTATGCAAGGAGGAGAATCAGTCGTGGTGGGTTCTCATCCAGCCCATCAGTGTTGTGCTTCCAGTAGAGCATTCAGTATTTGGATTAACATCTGTCACTTGACCTCTATGGTTTCATCTTCTCCTTGGAATATGTTATGTGCAGGACAGTGTTTTGCTTTTATATATGTGTAATGAAAGAGCCAGAGAGCTAAAGGCATAGAACAATGCATGTTTTAATGTGAGACTGTTGAAGTAAAAGTTTAGAAGCCCCATTGCTCACGTTAATTGCAACACAGTGCTGAAAAGTCACCCAGGAACAGTCTCACACTGGCTCAGAATGGAAAAGGTCTGTTGAAGTCTCACACTGGCTCAGAATGGAAAAGATTTATTGCTGGAATTTACATCTGCAGCTAACACCCAGGAATCAAGCAAGGTAAAAACAATAAGAGCCATGGTAGCTACAAGTAGGATGGATGCCTCAAAGAAATACAGTGTCATCTGAGCTTTAAACTCACAGGACAACTAATTCAAGTAATTTGTCATAATAGGAAGGAAAGAACAGGCCCAGGCAAGAAAGACATAATTGTAAGTTCAAAGCAAAAGTGTAAGAGAATTGACCCGAGCTGCAGATATGTGCAATCTCACTGGAAAAAGAATAAGGAGAAAAAAATATCCAAGCTCTTCTCTAGTTAGTGATAACAATACAACTTTTTTGTCTCTTGTGTATAACTAAAAGGCCAAGACAAACCTTCCATTCCCCACTCCACTTACCACGAGCGTTGCTATCCATCCAAGACTCCTGGGTGTTCTCTGATACAGAGAACAGGAAGACAATGATGACTTTCATAGGTGACATTTTATTCATTAATGTTTCTCCACATCCACCTTCCCTTTGTCAGACTTTGATCCTTACAACACAAAGGCAGGGCAGAACTCCCCTGCAGTTCTTTTCTCTCAGTGCTGACTCAATGCCACACACACACTCTGCTTTTCTCCTCCTGAGTGCCTCACAAAGAGGGCTATTTTCTCATAGGTGCCCTGTCTGACACTTAAAAAAAATCTATATGAAATCACAAGTGCATTCTCCAGGAATTCCCAACTGAATAGTTAGTGAAAAGTCGTTCTCCCTTTCTAAGCTAGTTGCCTGGCCCCAGCCCCAGGTCAGCAGGCACAGGGAAACCCTACGTAACTTCGACTGCACAGATTTGCTCTGAGCACCTCTGCTCTAGGATACTGCCAAAGGTAGCAAGCCAAATTGTTTCAAATCAAACAGCAAAGCAAACAAATTTAATCAAACTCAACTTACCAACAGGCTCACCAAGACAAGCTGAGAAACAGAAGAAAAACCACAGTCCAAGTTCTGGACCTCACAAACTACATCTGAAATAAGGCCACAACTTTGTCCACATGACAAAACTTCACTCATCTTAGTGATGCTCTGCTCACCAAATCAGAGGAAAGCATTCACTGAAGGACTGCAGACAGTCCTGCTCTCAGCAGCTTGTGCCCCCAGCCAAGGTGGGGAGCAGAGGCTTGGTGTCTGCACAGAGCATGTGAAATCCCTTCTCATTCTGCAGCTGGAATTTTAATCTTGACCTGTTCTAGTTATATTGAACTTTTCAAAAGGAGTAATAGGAATTCTGTTTCTAGAAAAAGAATAGTCCTTCCACTCTACATAGACATCAATACTTCCTTCTGAGCCCATTTTAGATACACCAAGCTTTAAAGAATAATCTTTATTTTCACCTTTAATACCCTTATTTGAACACTGAAATCAGGGAATCAAGCAGCTTGTTGCCCTTAACACACACATTCATCAGCAAATCTACTCTTGCAAGAAGGTGCTACACAGTATTTATTCCTAATTATCAAATATTGCTTCTTTAACTTTGAATCTTGTTCCAAACTCTGTTGCCAAGTTCATAAATTAACTTTTTCCTTTCTTCTTCTGTCACTGACGTGAAACTATTAAAAGAAAAAGCCATCTTTGCAATTTAATATGGAAATGGCAGTTCTGCAGGGTATCCAGAAGTTGAGCAAACACTTGACTCTAGGGCAGTCCATTTAAAAAAATATCAAATTAATTTGTAAGAGCAAGAGTGAAGGAGGAGGGGATATATTCACTCAAAACAATCCCTCCATTCCCACTGATAATACCCAGCAAGAAAACCTCCATCCAGTATTGTCCCAAAGACATAAGAATAATTAGATTTCCCATTAGAAAATACCTGGAATTTATTTTTCTATTTTATCCCAGATTGCAGAAGGGCAATGTGGTTAATCAAAGCACTTCTAAATGTTTTCATTATCATTCAAGCTTCTTTTTCCAGAATAGATTTTCTGCTTTAGGCAAAATAAACTGAAAAAAAAAAATCTATTAGTATTTTTGTTAGACACAGGATGAAAAAAGGCAAATAAAGAACAGTCACATAAAGTGGCTGAAGCCAGTAAGTCTTCAACTAAATACAGTTCCACAGCTACTGAAGAAAGTTTACTGTACTCCTAGACACAGCATCACATTAAGTTGTCTCACACAGCTTTGATGTTTCAAATGCTCAAAAAAGGCAGAAAAATCTCCTGCATTTACTGGAGCAAAACACATCCTATGAGTTTATATCATATATAATAACAACTACTTGTTGAAAACTAAACTGACAACATCATCCATTGTCCAGTCTTACACATTCTTCTCAATTAAGAGAGTGATTTTTCTTTTAACTGATGTATAAATTTCTGTTGAAAGCCACCAGACATCTCAGCATCATGGAGAGGTTGCAAGATGCAAGGATCATTTCTCTCAAAATACTAAGCTCTTGCATTTCCCAACATTAAGGGCCCTCTGTTGCAGGTGACAAGACAGAAATGACAAGCTACTCACTTCATATTACCTTGGCCCTTCATTTCTTAGATAAATTTATCCAGAAAATAATAGAAGAAAGTAGAGAAAGCCAAAGACTCTCTCTGACTTCCTTAACAAGGAAGAAGCAGACTTCACTATGAAGGCAAACAGACAACACATCCCCAGGAAGATTCCTGAATTTTAGAAAGTAGCAGAAAAATCAATCACATGCCCAAGACACGTAAGAAATGCAATGATTTATTGTGAATAAAAGAATTTCATTCTTGCAGTTTCATTAGCTAGCTATGTATCCATTGTTTTCCTGTTCTCTTCTGTTTCCAGTAAATAAAACAAGACCTAGGATGGGCTGATCCTCACAGCATCTTCAGGACAGTACTACAGCCTAGAAACAGCACATGACACATACATTCTCAAAAACTGAGAGAAAGTGTTATCTAGAGTTGTCATTCTTCTAAAATACTCATATATGACACCAAGCAGGCCCAGAAAGAATGCATTGGCAAACAGGGCAACAGCAAAGGAATGAACCATGCAATTAAACAGAGGAAACAGAATGATATGGTTAATTAGGCAGCTTTAAAAAAAGGACAAATATCCACCTTAATTAGGCCCAAGAAAAAAAAATCACTTAAGCAGTACCTCCTATTATTTCAATCTCTGCAATCCCAGGGATGCAAATATTTACCCTGTCTCAGAACGTAGGACACGACGAGGTAGAATAAAGGAAAGAGACTTAATAAGGTGAGGTGTGTACAGAAGAGCAGACAGAAAATATTGACTTGGCAGAACAGAGAGAACACCATTTGAAATAGTATTCAGGTCAAGTCTAGTGTGGCAGTGGTTGAAAAAGCAGCGATTTGATGCTGAGCTGGCTGGGGAAAGGCAGGACATTAAAAAAGGGAGATGCTGTGCCAGCACTGACCAAGATTTTAATACAAAATTTAGATGATGAATTCCAATAAGTCCAAGAGCAAAGAAAGAACATTTATGTGAACTCTGCTCTGATGATATTATTTGATGATAATGCAATGTATGTGAGGAGAAGAGAAGTAAGTGCATTGGACCAAGCTAAAACGTGAGGCAAGTTTTCAGGTTACAGAAACATCAACAGGTCTCAGTCCTAGACCTCAGACTCCAAAAGCATGAGTTAGAGAGATGCTCCCAGTCCAGAGGAGGTGATCCATCAGTGTGACACAGTCCTTGTGAAGGAACATACTACATGAGAGAGCTCTGAAGTCTCTAGGTGAACTGTTGAGTACTCTACTTCCATGAGGATGGATTCTCTCCCTTGTAGGCACATGAAAAGGCAGTAGCTACCTTTCATATTTTCCTGGTTAGTTTTTGTAAAATAAGAACCTTGAAAAAAAAAAAAATTCAATATTTCATGAAATCATAGAATTACTACAGTTGGAAAGGACCTCTAGGATCATCAAGTCCAACCTCCATCCCAACATTTCCCTAACCACTAGACCACAGCCTCAAGTGCTACTTCTGCTCGTTTTCTGAACCTCTCCAGGGATGGTGACTCCACCACCTCCCTGGGCAGCCTGTTCCAGTGCCTCACCACTCCCTCAGGGAAGAAATTCTTCCTAATATCCAATCAAAACCTCCACTGGTGCAACTTGAGGCCATTTCCTCTCACTCTAGCATCAGTAATTTGGGAGAAGAGACCAACATCAGCCTCACCACAACCTCGTTTCAGGTACCTGTAGAGAGCAATGAGGTCACCTCTCAGTCCCCTCCAAACTAAACCTCCCCATGTCCCTCAGCCTACCTCCATAAGGTCATCATATTTACAACGTTTGAGCCTCTATCTGTTCCGTGCACAGGAACTATACCCAGAGGACAACATCCTGCTTTGTTACAGCAGTGCAAATCCAGATGTCTTCATTGCTTTTTTTTCAGCAGTGACTCTCCAGCTGCACTAATGCAGTTCAGAGCAGGATTTGGCTCCGATGCGTGCTGTCAGCAGTGATCCTCCTGTGCCCATAGTAATCAGAACGGGTTTTTTTCTGCTAAAACTTGACACCAGCTGGATATTCCCCATCTCCCTAATGCCTATAATCCCAAAACCACA
>NW_008608740.1:0-60842 GCF_000691845.1 Merops nubicus | reverse complement strand
TCAGACCAAACCTTCCACCTTCTACTGGCAGGCATCCCTGCCCATGGCAGGGGCTTGGAACTAGATGATGTTTAAGCTGCCTTTGAACCCAAACCATGCTGTGATGTGATCTAACATTCTGTGTGTGATCTGGACAGACTCAGCCAAGCAGAGCTCTGCAGTGTTACAGCTCCCAGGGCTGGATCAGCAGCTATCACTCCTCATAGTGCTGGTTTTAACGTTTGGCTGATTATTCCAGAAGAAGTTTTGCCTCGCTCCTGAAATACTTTAATCACAGCTGGTTTTGTAGTGTTGTGAACCTTGAAGCTTTAACAATCTGGGAGAGAAAGGTGTGCAAAGGCAGCACCAAACAAGCTGCAGAGGCTGTAATGAAACCTGGGTTTCACTGGATGCATTTCCCTCTCCATTTCCCTCCCAACAGCTCCAGTTCCTGCCCTGTCCCCTGCAGCACAGAGGGTTAGTCTGGAGCTCTGCATGTAGCAGCCAGGCAGATGCCACCTAACACAGAACTGCTCAACAGTGCATTTTCTTGGAGCTACCTAAATTTCAGTTTCTCTCTTCTCCCAGCTACTAACAGCAGAACTTGAGCTGACAAAAAGAAGCTTCAGCTCTTTCACAGTGACTCAATTTAAAATCAGTTTCAAATAGTTCAATTGGCTTGTATATCTAAAAACCATTAGTGAGAAACAGTGCAAACACAGACAAAGGAAAAGGCTGGGAAAACCAAACATAATTAATTGGCCATCTTCTTACTCATTCTTTTCTAGGTATGCAAACATTCTACTTCACTTGATGCCTCAAACATCATAATTAATTGGTTAAAAAATGGATCTGACCAGAAGAGAGACCACCTCAAAGAGGAGAACTCTGTCCAAGCCATGTGAGTCATCTTCAGTTGATATAATGGACCAAAAAACCCAAAACTATTTCTACAATGAATCAAAGAGAAAGTCAGGCAGTGAGCTGACATTGCAGCCACAGAGCAGCAGCAGCAAGACAGGGAACAGAAACACTGCCCAGTTACAAACAGACTGTCCTTCCCAGTAAAGAGATCTTTTGTTAAGGGCAGCATAAGAATCCCCATGGAATTGGATTTCTGTCCTCTGCCAATGTAAGTTTGAAGCTTACTGTACAGTAAAACTGTCCAATACTGTACAAGTGTGTTCCAACAAGTGAAAATACATACTATACAGCAAGCAATGACACGTTCAATCAGGACAAGCAGCCCTGGACTTTTCATTATAATCTTACAAATGACAGCAAGCCTGAAGCTGTAAGTACTGACAGTTAAAAGGACATCTATATAAAACAAGAAAAAATTCTAGAAGGCAAAAATTTTTGGCCAGTCCATAATAAAGTTACATTTGTAGAGAATTCTTGCACAGCAAGATAGCCCATAGCATTATTTGCTGAAGGCATTTCTTCACAGAACACCATCTGCTTGACAACAGGAGAACCCTGACCTGCTGATGCACCCCAGGGCCTCTGCCCTTACACTCCTTCCAAGACAAGAGAGTCACCAGTTCACTATTTCCTTCTGCATATCATCTGCACATCACCATATGCTCCCTCACCTTCATCTTTATGCTGTGAACACTGTGGGGCACGGATCCTCTTTACTTTGTGTTGGCATCACACTCAGCAAAACCCACATTTATGAGTTACCATGATACAGAGCAGCAGAACCCAACCACTGTTACAGAGAGATGCTCATCCCAATTTCTAACCCTGGCATTATTAGAGGACAGATGTCTTGTTTATTAAGGAGCAGGAGGTTAGCAAAGTGCTGAGTAAAAGCCTTATGATTGATTTCTGGAACAGAAGCAAGCCTGAGTTAATAACTCCATATTTGTCAGTGAAAGGGCAAAACTCCTCTGTCAGGTACAGCTTCACCTGGACCAAATGCTCACCTCAAAATCTGAAGGTACCCACGTTTGTGAATCAATAATGTTTTATCCATAGTATCTGTCTGAAAAACATTTGGCCTTTACATATTTTTTCTTCAGTGTATGCACACCAGCTTTATAAAGCTGCTGTCAGATGTGCCTGTGGGGACCAATCCCGTTAAGCTCTTGCATTCTGTGCAGTTTCACAAAGTATAAAATAATCCACTTCAGAAGCCTTGCTTAAAACTTATAGGATAGCAGCTGCAATCTTAAGTCTTTGTGTTAAAAAGCACATAAATTCTATTCCTGATCGGTAGCTGACTTCAGCAATAGATGACTTTTCCTTTATTTAAAAGTCTGCTGAAGCTCTACACTTATCCAGAATGAAAGAAAAACTGTAACTTCAATGAAGTCAGACAGCAATACATATTTAGAAAGTAAAGCCCTAGCAAGCCCCACTCCCAGCTCCTAGAAAGCCCCAGATGAATCTAACAACTCATGTGAAGAGCCACTTTTCAACTTTTCCAGACACTGAAGTAAAAGAAACCAACTTTGCTGCTAACAAAGGGAGCTACTGGTTTTCATCCCCACCGTGCAGGAGGCTTCCTGGCCACCCACCCGAGCTGCAGAGCTCAGTGCTCCTCCCTCCATCAGTCCGTTCCCATTTGCTTGATGAGAACCAGCTACAAAGAAAAGGGAAAAGCAGAGAAACCAGATTTCCCATAGAAAAAATGCTGTTTTCAAGGACAGCTCTTCTGAGTTAAGCCAACCAAAATCACAGGAAGAAACAAGGTAAAGGGAGAGCTGGCAGAAGCAGATTTCTGAAGCTGCAATAAAAACAGCACACAGATTTGCTGTTCAGCTTTAATGCTGCTTTTTCTAAATGCTTGACTTCTTGACTTAATGTGGTGTGAAAGCTGGGTTTGCATGAAACAGATAAACATAATTATCTTGTGCTCATACAGAGCATTATTTGAAAGAAGTTTTCCATATTCACAATTCACTAGGATAAAGAGGATTTGTGGTGATCTGGTGGCCAGCAGAAGTGAAAATGTAGGAATTAAGCAAAAATTTGGAGTGTGGATTCATCCAAAAGAACATTTCAAAGCAGTCTAGCAAGGTATTACAGCTTGCTAGGGAAAAGCTTAATAACTCCAGACAGAATTTGAAAGGAAAATAGCCCTAGATCTCAGAGCATGATAAAGCTCCTCTGTTCAGAGTAATGATTTGCACCCATTTGGGCAGGGCTGTCCCCCAGCACAGGAATCCTCAGTCCCTGCTCATTTATTTCTGTGTGCCTCGACCTTTTCCCCCACTCTCACTGCAAACCCAGAGCAGGCAACCTCCCCATCTCTTTTAAGCCACACTCAAAGTGAGGAAGTGGAAGTTCCCGTGGCTCATATTACATCTAATTCAACTCCATAGAAGTGACTTTAATAAATCAATTTTCATGTAAAACATTCTTACAAACTTTCTTCTTCTGTAGACAGTATAAGGCTGTTTTATGCATCTAATTATCTTGAAACAATATTTTTTTCTCAAATTTAGTTCAAATACATGTAGACAAAAAGTAGCAACCAAATCCAGTGAAGACAACACAGGATTGTCCCACCGATAGAAACACACAACCCCCCCAAGAACTCATTTCCGTATTAATCTATAAACCTCCTTAAGTAAGTGCTTATATCTATATTGCAGTCTTAGCACTGAAAATCTCAAGTCTAAGAATACCTCCTGCATTAACCTTTAAATGGATTTATCATCCACTGAGAATCTCTCCAGGTATAAAACCAAAGGAAGATCACATCCTGCTTGCCAGTTTAGACTCATAATTGGAAAAGGAAATGTTAAATTTAAATTTAAAGATCAAGCCACTCCAGAGCTGGTTGAGCAGAAGCACTCTAAAAGATCAAGGGTTTAAAAAGCAGCCTGCAGTTTTATGGTGGCCAACCTTTACAGTATGGAGCTGCCAGGGTGTGCTTCATTAGCTTACATTTGCTCCAGATGATGCCAGGCAGACTTTCAGCACCAGCCCTGACAGAAGCAGAGTTAGGGCACCACAGAGCATATTTCTGAAAAACTTAACCTCTGCTAATATTTCCACTGGGTGCTATGACTGTAGTCACCACTTATGTTACAGTTTTATCCTCGTTTCTACTCTCTGTTCCACAGCCTATTAAAGTGGTATTTCAGCTTTAATTGACTCAGAAAGAGCAATAATAAAATCCTACCACTCGATCATTTTAACTGAAGACACTTTCTTAGCATTTCTTAAAATCAGGAACAGATTTAAAGAGTTGCTCATACTCATGCTTTCCTTTCCCATCTTTTTAGCAGGTATCCAGGTGTTGTCAGAGAAGTCAGCTGGGTCTGACTGGGACAACATGAGGAAGACAAGACACCTGCAGTAGCAACTGGTCCTAAACCATTTCACTAGGGAAGAGCCTTCTGTTGTAGATGACAACAAATTACATGTTGACAGGGCACGTGTTCCTCAGAAGATGAAAGTGCATCGTTTAGAGAACTGTGTAAGGCCCACTGGAAAACCTGAAATTTTGAAAACAGAGAAAGATGAAAAAAAACCCCAAAGTTTCTCTCCTCCTGTTTGTTCTGATCCTGTGTGCCAATCAAATCACTGCCGCCTACACAAACCACTCTTTTTTTCTGCCTCCAATTGGCAAATAGATGAAGGATATTGATTTGACTGGCAGAGAAATAAAAACAGAGATTCGGCTTCACTAAACTTTAATATAACATAATTTGAAGCTAAATGTGTTGTGGACTGGTATCTAACAAAACAGCACTTCCAAAATGGAAAAAAACTAATCCCACTTCAAGAACATTACAGGACATCAAAAGCAGGAATGGATCAAATATTTCACTTGAAGGCCAGAGGCAGGTCTTTCATATAAAAGCAAAATACACAAAGATTGCATCTCACACCAGTGCCTAAAGAAAGATCCACTCAGCTCATAACCAGTATTGAGTTTGTCTGACACTCACAATACGTTTGCATAAAGCCACACTCCTAACCCCACCATTTTAGGGGGACAAGAAACCAATCTCAGCGTATACAGATAGTCACAGTGACTATTCCAATACAGACATAATGCAAGCATTGAAAGGAAAGGATAATCTTAATCACTATTCCTCTAATCCCATCCCTTCCAAAGCCACTGGAAGCACAGTGAGAATGTAGCAATGCAAAACAGTCTGCTAAGGATTCCCATAACAAATTGAAATTAATTCAAGCATCCTCTGCCCTCTTGATAGCCCTTCCATCAACTGTAGTTCTCTGAGATGTCCTCTGCCCCAGTGTTTTGTGCTCACACAGCATTGCTTCAGAGGCAAGATAAAAAAAAAAACACTTTGGCTTTTCATACAAACCTCAGCTCCCAAATGAGAGACAAAAAGAACTTTCAGGTGTTGCTGAGAAAACCAAGGAACTGAAGTTATGAGCACTGGACTGCTTATGATCAAGGGCTGTTCAGAGAATTAGTTTAAATGTGCAGTCCATGTTTCCACAGAATTTAAGAACCTAACGATTTTTCACATACTCACCCTCTTCTCTCCATTACTGTGAAATGCAGAGACATGATCCCTATTGTACAAGTGAGAAACTGTCATGTGAAGACCACAGGATATGCTTTGAGATGTAGTAATGTACCTAAAGCTGAAAGATGGCGATTATCAAGGTTTAAAGCAGCAGCCAGGTTTAACTCCTACTGAAAACCAGTGGGAACTAATCACTTAACACCTTTCTAAAACCAGCACTAGGTCCCTAGGTACCTCCCGTGGCCTTAACACCTTTGCATTTTTTAATCAAATTTGCACAAAACCTCTGGAAGGCATCAAAGAACTGACTGCAGATACCCCACACCCAGGCTCCTCTCTACCTGCCAACAGGTCATTTGTTCTTCTCCCAGCAAGCCTAGAGAAGGCAAGAGATGATGAGTGTTGGGTCATAGCTTAGACAGACAAGAATGACACAACTCAGCACATGATAAAACATCCTGGTACAAATACTCAACCTTTCCAAACCACTGGTCCAAAAGCTCTACAGAAGTTAAATGTCTAGATGTTAGCTTGAGGAGAAATCAATTTTAAAGTGAAAACTAAAAGTAGTAAGGATACTGTATTTCTCAAGTAGCAAAACTCTGGGACAGGGGCCCTTCACTTCTTTCTGTTCCTCACTGTATTTCTCCACTGGTTCTGACAGACCTGAACGATGGCAGCACCACCCCCAGCACCTTTAGTCTGACCA
Organism: Merops nubicus; assembly: GCF_000691845.1. Taxonomy (NCBI): domain Eukaryota; kingdom Metazoa; phylum Chordata; class Aves; order Coraciiformes; family Meropidae; genus Merops; species Merops nubicus. Next base: position 54,692 of record NW_008608740.1, on the reverse strand, counting down.
GAGGGCACAGTGCTCGCCCCAGGCAGCCTGCAGTCCAAGCAACATTGTCTTCTCTTAGTTTTTAGGGTGTTCTGAAGCAGTCTGTGCTCTCATCCAAAAAAAACCCTCAATACCTGATACTTTGCAAAAGTGGGACCAACGCCACGACACAAATAAGCAGCACATACTGCAGGCAAGCAGCTCCTCCTGGCCTTTGTGTGGGGCACAGGCACCTGACTCACATCCCCTCTCACTTCTCTGCTCTCCCCCTTGTGTTTTTGTTTGTTTGTTTGTTCTCCTTTATCAGCAAACACCAAGTGAAAGACCTCTGGGGCTCACATATTTATTTTTTGTTTTTCCTGATGAGTTCAGACACTGTTCACATCTCTCATAACCACCCCCAAAGCTACTCATCCACTCTCCTCTGGAAGGAGCTTTGCTGCACCACCCCATCCTGCCTCAGAGGCTCTTAGGGGATCTCACAAACCCAGGAAAAGACAACATGTAGCCTTCAGGCACAAATCCTCTGTTCTGCCTCCAAATACGTGTCCCTCAGTAAATAACAAGCTCTTTGAGTACCACCAAAACTCTTATTTATGAAAAGCAAGATAAAGCAGCACAAACATACCTGAAGCAAATCTTTTTTTTTCAGAAGAACAAACAATTGTGTCTTTTTCTAGGACAGCACAGAGAACGTGAAGCCAGGACAGAAACAGGGATGGAAGATGAGGAACACAGCAAATACACATTGCCATTAATACCCTAAGGCACAAATCTACTGCTTACCTGCTTGGACACCAAGACATTAGGGGATTTCTGAAAGTCATCAAAACTGCATGGATGAGAACAGTACAAAAGCAGAGTGTCCTTCACCAGGCAAACTCTCACTTGTAAAATCTTGGCAACCCGAATGGTCCACAGATGTTAAATGCTATGAGATCACTTCAGGGAAAGATCATGAGACAGTGCTCTGTCAGATCTGCAGCTGGTGTTCCCTGAGATTTCAGACAATTTCCAATGAGAAAGAAGGGAGACATTTTCAACAGGAAGGGTGATTAACAGCTCCTGCAAACTGCAAAGGGAAGGGCTGGATCTTCCACATCTTGATGTAATAGATAGCTTCCAAAAGACATGCAAGCTGCAACATAAGGTAAGCTTTGGTAACAGTTACAGCTCATTTCTTGACTCCTGAGTGAGAGAAAAAAGTGCAGATGAGTAACCTGACTACTAGAAGATGTGATGCTACTAGGTGGTCCCTCCTGTGCCCAGTTGCTGTAAATCTAGGAGCTTTAATGAGTACCCTTGCACACAATTTTGCAAACTTCTGAACTTTCTACACCTTAACAGAATAAGAAGAATCTTCAGGTCTGAGAAATCCTTGGGTAGTTCCACTCCTAATCATAATGTAAAGCTCCTCAGTTTAAAAATAGCAGACTGGAAGAAAGTAATAAGTTTGCTGCCTTGCTGGAAGTAGAGAAGCTGAACAGGCTGGGTAAGGCTGTTGCAATAAAAATCGAGGCATCTACTCTGAGTTTAGGAAAACTCATACAGGAAGATATTTGCTGAAATCTGTTGGTTAGATGAGGAGCTTTAAAATTCGAGGCAGCTCAGTGAGAATTAATCAGCAAGCAGCAGAGCAATGGGAAAGAGGAAAAGACGGATTCGTAATTATTTAAAAGGTGACTATATAGGGGAAAAAACAAAATGACCTTTGACTGAAAGAAACAGGTAAAAGGGAAACACCAAAGATGTAACATGCAGGCTTAAAAAAATATTCTGGTGAAATTGCTGCTGAAGACATTACCTCACTGTTGAGAATAAACACTGTCATTTTTGGGAATAATCTAGATGAAATATATACAAATGTTGTTCACATGCTAGCACCCTGGGTTGCTTTTCTCAAGGAAAACTAAACAAACCCCCACTGATTCTATTACCTTGTTGCTCCTGCTACTTCCTTTGCACCCTTGGAGGAGCAGCAGCAGAACTGTAAGAGGAGAGATCCTTGAAAGAACTGCAAGAGCTGACAAAAGGGATGATTTGCCTCTGGAGTACAGTCAAAGTTTCCAAGAAAGATCAGCTGGAAAAATCAGGTGTTAACAATGAGATTCTCTCTGGGACTGGTCTGTGAGCTAGATGCAGTTTTTAAGTGTGTTTTTGGAAGGGTGGGGACTGGAAAGATTAATACAGAATAAAAGAACCCAAAACCAGTAATTTAAAAGCTACACACAAAAGTGTGATGCAGTGGAAACCTTTTCACATTCTTGTCTTATATGCCAAATCTACTGTGATCTTGTATTTTAGGGCAGATCTGCACATGAGCTCTAGTGCTGGATTCTTACCAGGGCAAGAAAAAATACATGCAGGCAAGGCAAAAGGAGCACTGAGGAAATGTGCAAAGTTAGTTCCCAAAGACCTGACAGCATATTCTTCACAAGGTTTTCCTTAGGATGGTGACATGCTTCAGTGGACCAAAAGAGAGCATCCACTTTTGAGAAAACCAAAAGAAGAGCCACTTTTTAGTGAGCTTATGGATTTTATGAGAGAGAATTTTAAGGCTAGAACTCGAGATTTCAAGCCTACAGAGCCAGAGGATGTTAAAATAGTCTTGTTTTAGGTAACATAATTCTTTCATTCTTAACAAGCATTTTCTTATCATCGAACAAGCCATAGCTTGAGTTTGAACTATTCCTTTGTTTCAAATAAAAGTGACTGCTGTGGTTTGAGCATGAAAGCAAAGAGGATTCAATAAACCAGTAAATCTGTTCTGCCTCCTGTACACCAGTTCAAATGTCCTGAGCTCTATGAACTTCACTTGGCTGAAAGGTGAAGGAAAAAAGAAAAGAACCATTTCAATCTCACAGCTCCTGATTTCAGCACCATCCAGACAAGAGTCTCATTTCCAGTTCACTCAGGCTTGAAGGTTTATATTTCTAACCTAGCCACCTCTCCCAGCTTCCTTGAGGAACCAGATTCACAGGCAGAGATACAAGATGCTCAGCAGAACGTCTGGCAACACTGATCCCTTCACAGGATACCAGAAATTTGAAAAAAAATAAAAGCAAATAAAAAAAGATTTGGCTAAAGAGAACTATTTCAGAGTTATTTCAACAAAGACTTTGGAACTTCAGTATTAATATTTTTAAGTAGAAAAAAAAATGGTGAGTTTACTATGGAAGCATGTTTTACTGTTGTTTCTTAAAAAAAAAAGTGATTTTACAATTACCCTCCTATGTAATCAAAAAAAGAAAAGAAATCTTGCTAGTACACAGCTAAAATATTCTGTTCCTTAGCAGTTTTCATCTCATAAAATGAGAAAGTGTATGAAGGGATTTATCACAGTCTCAGAAGCAAGGAGTGCATTATTTCAGCATGCTTTCAGAAACAATAATCTCATCTTTACCAGCACTAAGCTTCACAGTTTACAGATCTGTGCAACTGGATGTTTTTGTGGCTCTTACAAGATCTTTAGTCACTCTTTTTTCTCTTATATTCCTTCTTTTCTTTCACAATAATAAAGGAACGTGGCACGTGTACAAGAATCCTGAAGCCCTGATGCTGCATTAAGCTTCCCACAGAAGCACAAACACACCTTAAGCCTCAGGCTTGATGTCATGCATGGGCTCAGATGTTATGGCTGCAAATAATACCTTGAAGCCATGATACAACTTAAGTGCTTAAAAGAAGAATTAAAAAAGATTTAAATTTGAAAGAAGATATTTGTGGCAGTAAAGTTGCAAGTAATTTAACCTTCAATATTGGGACTATGTGTTTTTTCACCCTTAAATACTACAACAAAAACTGTACACAATAAAATCTAGTTGGTCCTAGAATGGTAGATAGAATAACTGCCAATTATTTAATGATTAATTTCTGTTTAGGTAGGATATAACAACAGTTTTTATAAATGTACAATGAGGGAGGGAAGCACATCTGATGAGGGTCTTTTTACAGCTTCAACAACTCTTTCTCAAAGCATCTTTCCTTTCAGTGGGACTGAGCAAAGCAGTGTTAGCTACATCAAACCAAATTATGTTGCCTCATCTGTTACTTTCAAGTTGCTGATGCTATATGATTTTGCAATTCTAACACCTTTATTTTCCTAAACTTTAAAACTGTCTCAAAATTTCATAATTTTCTGACAGTTTTGCTTCATCTTGGAGTGACAGATTCTGCAAACTATGGCAAATTCTCTATTTTAATTCCAGGTCTTTCAGATTATAGACATTCATTGAGATAAACGAAAGCACTCTGATCTGAATCAGCAGGACTCAAGCAGTGCATGTGTGTCTTTGACAGGATAAAGCCTTTTGCTTCTTACAGCTCTGATCCCTGAACACTGCTCTGCTGGAGCCTCGTCACATAACAAGATTAAACAAAAAACCTCAAAATTAATCAGTATCAGAAAACCAGAACCTCTAACATGAAAGCCAAAGACAACCTAGATTTGTAGTGCAGTGCTGTCCCCAAAAGTCCTGACAGTTTGAACGACAAGAAGAGAAACAGGGTTTGCATTTGTTTATTCTCTTGAATATACAAATCCCAACCCAAAATCCACTCCACGTGGTACATCCACACAAGGACAGTCAACAGGGCTCTGCAGAGGCCTCAGCAACACACCTATGACCAGTGTTTGGTAGTGTGGTACAGCAGGAACTGCTGTGAAAAAAGCAACAATTATTTTACAGAATAAGAGTAGAAAAGTGAATCCTTGGGAAGAAATTTAACAGAGAGCAACTGGTAACATTGCTTTCAAGCTACACTTCCCAAGCCTACAACCTTCATTTACATGGATAGATATCACACAAATTTACAAGGCTCTCCAGAGTAATATCCATCACAACTTGACTTTATAAAGCAGTTGAATAGGTGTGAGCAAGATAAACACACAAGCACCTCCTTCACAAATGCAGAAAGATGCCCAAAACTATGTAAGGAACTGTCAAACCATCTAAGTTTTAATTGGAACAGGTATTAAATAAACAAAGAGATTATTTGTTTTCCATCTTAGATGGTATCAAAGACTACCCTCAAGCTTCTCACCTCTTTTAGAGCAGAACAGATTAGCTTAATGACACTTTAGATGAAGCAAAGATACAGCAGCTATCATCCCTTCCTCCCCAACCTTTCCCATCATTTGTTAAATTGAAGCAAACAAAGACTGCATACTGCTACTGATTCAAAAAAGGATTAGATATGGACATGGATAATGGAAAACCCTAAATCCAGCAGATTGAATTCCAATAAATAAACAAATCCTAAGGTAGTCAGCTCTGCACCTTTCTAGCTGAAATGAGAAAGAGAATATCCCTATTTACACCATGACCTTTGACCTGTGTTTCTCAGATGCTTCTGTGACACGCTGCACAACAGAGGTTTTCAGCAGAAGAACAGTGGACTGGGCAGACTGTTGGTCCAAAATAAGTGTTTAATTAATGAATTGCTTCCTGCCAAGCGCAAATGCAAAAGGAGTGGTCTGCCAGAGAACTCTTTCCCCCCTTAACATCCCCTACCCCCAAAAATAAACCACCCAAGAGGCTGGGAGTTTTTTGAAGACATAGCATGAAAATAAATATATCTACTTATTATGCAAGTGCAGTAATATTTTAGCTGATTTATAGATTCTGTTGCATCTCTTGCTCCATAAGCCAAAACTGTGTGAGTGGTAAATTACATGGTTGCACAAAATCACAGACTGCAGGGGGGACATGTTGTCAAAGGAAGGAAAAGGTAATACACAATATTCATGTGTTCAAAACAGCCAGGGAAAAGGAAGCTCCTGGATGTATGGATTTCCTTTGGCTGCTGATTTGTGAGTGAGGAGATTTTAGGGAGTGAGAGGAGGAGAGGAAAGGGAATACTGAGCTCCTATGCTGAATTCTAAGGTTCAGACAAGCACCAGCAACATCTGAAGTAAGTAAGTTTATCTGCTGGGACTCTTCAGCAGAACTCTGCTCCCCTTGCAGAGCTATCCTAAATTACACGGGGACATGTTGTCAAAGGAAGGAAAAGGTAATACACAATATTCATGTGTTCAAAACAGCCAGGGAAAAGGAAGCTCCTGGATGTATGGATTTCCTTTGGCTGCTGATTTGTGAGTGAGGAGATTTTAGGGAGTGAGAGGAGGAGAGGAAAGGGAATACTGAGCTCCTATGCTGAATTCTAAGGTTCAGACAAGCACCAGCAACATCTGAAGTGAGTTTATCTCCTGGGACTCTTCAGCAGAACTCTGCTTCTCTTGCAGAGCTATCCCAAATTACACACACTGAAGAACTGCTCCTCTTGATCATCCACAGCGTTGTGCAGTGACCTGTATCCTGCTTACCCTTGCTCTGCAGGGGAGGTTGCCTGTGTGACATGGCCATTTATTCTCTCTGTCTTCCCACATCTTCCATGGTTTCCAAAAGCTACAAGCAGCAAGTCCAAGCTAAAGGCCCAGCTGAGGGGCAGGGTGCATTCGCTCAGCTCACGTTTGGCCTTGGTGCACTGACCCAGGCACTGATTGTCCTCTAGGATCAAGGCAGAAGCAGATAATGTTAATATTAGACAGCCACATACCTAGATATACCTGCAGGAAATGCATGACAAAAAATGCCATAAGCTGAGGTCCTCCAAAGACTGAAGAAGTTGTCTGTGTCATTGATAGATGACGTAAAGGTCTCTGTGGACATCTGCTGCCAAAAACAGTTTTTTTTCCAAGATACAGACTGGATGCTACCATGAAAGCCATGCTACAGTACAGGCAGGCTGATAGGACAGTGGAAAGAAAACTACAGATTGCTCTATGATGCAAGAAAATGCACAGAAAGAGACCTTTCAGATTCAAATGAGCAAGTTTAGGCCGTTAAGATCAAACTTATTCATTACTGCACACCCTCTGTATAACACATTTTCCCTCTCACTGATTGACACACTAAACAAATTTCAAGGGAAAGCTGGTGGAGTCTTGCCTAGGTCATGGGATTGTCTTATCTACCAGCCTGAGCAGGATTAGTGTGTTTTCTGTGGACAAGATGTCTCAAGATTCTGCCTCTGTTGCAAACTCTTACCTGTCACCCAGTTCCCAGGAAGCAAGAGCCATTTCAAGCTGTCCTTCCCACCAAGGCTAAAGGATGAAGGTGCCAGTGGCACCTTGCAAAAAGAAAGACTTGGCTTATGGAACAGAAATCAACTTAAAAACTAAGCATCAAAATGACACTATAATGTAATGACAGATATACAACTGTCTTGGAAATATTGAGATATACTAAAAAAAAAACAAAACCAAAGTTTCTACATTAAAGCTGTGACTCAGGAAAACTTAAAAAAAAGTAATTAAACCAAGTCCTCTCCCTTTTGAGGAGATCCCAGCCATCCCAGCTCATGAGCAGTAACGGTGGTTCATCTAAGATGAGTTTGTGGCATCAATCTTGGTTCTTGGAATCAAGTGCCCATTGACAGGGCACTCACGGCCTCTGTGCACAGGGGCTGAAGAGCTCTGCCCCCCTGGCACCATCAGTGGGGCTGGTCTCCAGTACAGCCCCACAGCCAGGTGCTGGTCCAGCCCAACGGCTCTTCACGTTGTCTGTTCCCTCAGGGCAGGCAGCAGGCTGTCGCTTCCAGAGTTATTAATCTGCTGCTTTCCAAGAGCACTGAACACGTTTAGAATTAAACAGGAAAGCAGCAGAAATGGATTATCCTTCTGTAAACACTCCACAGGCTCCACAGCCAGCCACTGGCTGCACATACAGGTGTTTTGCTGCAAGCAGACTTTGGCTCCAGGACATAATTAGGAAAATGCTGCTGTGCTTTCCAGCTCATTTGGCCAGGGCAGCAGAGCCTTGTAACCAACGTCTACAACTGTCTCACAGCTGAGGGACAGACCATACAACCATGGGACTCTTCCAAGGTAGTCTTTGCTTTCCAAATCTGAAGGGGTACATTCCCCTGTCGCTGCTGCATGCCAAAGGCATACCTGGAGACCAAAACCTGCCTTCTCCTCTGTGCCAAGGCTCCCAAACACCTTTCAAAGAGATGAAAAATCCACCTAATAAATATGAAAAGGAACATTCTCACAAAGCTATCAAGAAGTACAAGAGTTAGAGAAAGGACTGGAGGGACAGAGGTAGATTTCCATTTTTTTTTTTTTCATTTCTTTTTCCATAATAATGACCAAAATTTACACAATACTAAAAGTCTTGCATGCAAATGCAAACATCACTATAATCCCTGTTAACAAAGCATACAGAGAAATTAAAGCAAGCTTAACTAAGCAGTGTTTGTGAATATTAATGAGCCTAAAAGCTAAATCCAAGCTTTAAAAATCTGAAGTAAAAAGAGGATTGTTTTCAGACTAATTTGTATTTAAACTGGTTGCTTTGCATGAGAAACGAGAGGAAGAGAATGAACTATGTTGCCCTTGAAAAGCATTTAAATGAGTATAACCAAGTAACACCTTTGAAAATTTGGAATATCTGGATATATTCTGTTTTAAGCTGATATACTGAGCTATACTCAGCTGTCACTGGACAGCAGCTCATTCCAAATCTCCACATTATGTTTTATTGCAGAGATCAAAAATTCTTCACATATATTTTTGTCTTACTGTCACAGTACCCAACACTAATGGTTTTCCACCTGACAAGCAGAAGCACTGGCACTCATCACCCACAGAAATTTAGGACAAAAGTGGAATGGCTTTCACATCTCACAGAGACAGATCAAGCTTGATATTGCAAGTGTTGAACATCCTCTGCATCAAACAGTGCTTTGAAATCCACCCAACTTCAGGGAGGAACAGAAAGTATGTCAGGTGGGAATTATCTAAAACTTAAATGTTTATAACAGACACCCCTATCATCTCTCCTCTCTTTACAGTCACTGAAGAGAAACTAGTGCTTTCATTCTGAATGTCATCTCATCCTCATGTAGATGTTTAGGTGAGATGAATCATCTCTGAGAACCACCTATTCCTCTCCACTGGCACTGAAGGGAGCTGAAGGCTCACTCCATGCAGCTGTCTGCTCTGCAGACATCTAGAACTAAACGAGATGAATCTCACCCTTCACATTTCATGGTTCTGAAGCCAAACGTACCCCACCCACCCACTGAAATCTGACCAGCTCAGTGCTTAGAAAGATGTGTTCTTCCACGCCCAGCCTCCCTTTGCTCAGCCATCCTGAACTGACATAGCTGTGTCAGCTTCAGTACCTTTTGGGGTTTGATTTTTAAATTAAAATATCCAACCCCCATGTGAATTTAGTTCATAACCAGATCAGATGAAATGCTTCTCACTGAACTGAGTACCAGCATTAGGGAGGAGGGGCTGAACCACCTGACATCCTAACAAAATATCTGTCTGCTCTGTTTTCTGTTTGGAAACCCACATTGCATCAGGCAAAAGCCATATGCTCTTTGATATTGATGAGTGAAAAGTGGACAGTAGAGAATGAGATGAGAATTGCAGTAACCTCTGAAAAAAAGGAACAGCCTTGGAAGGTGGCAGTTCTGATTGCCAGATACCAGCATCAGACATCCCCAGGACTGCCCAAGTGCCAGAGGGGCAAGGAGCATTCAGGCTGAGGCATGGCAGCTCTGGTCCTTCAGCCAACCACGTAGGCACATCCAGGGTTTTGGGGAAAAGCAGCCACCAGGCAGCCTCACCTACAGTATAACATCTCCTTACAAATACACTCCAAGCCCAAAAGGAAAAAAATTCAGTTTGCAGAGGCAAAGGACTCATGCAGAGCCCTTCTGATTTTACTTCTTTCTGCTTCAGTGGAAGGCAGTAACCCTAAAGAATGAGCTACTGGTAAAAGAAAATAAAGCATAAAAAAATAAGTCTCAGGCCAGTTAGCTGCTATGAACTCACCTCTTCCTCCTTCCCTTCCCTTCCCACCCCCATCCTCTCACTATCCCTCCCACACTGCTTACAGGAGTGCAGGCAGCTGCAGCCTCCATTATTCAGCTTAAATGGAGATCAGTGGTGACTGGAGTTCAAACGGTTCATTAACTCCTTGTGCTTGGACCCTGGAGATAAAAATCCACTGTCTGGAGCAGAATTGTGTGAAGACAACAAAAGATAGATAAAATGATAAAATAATACATGATAAAGTGAGCAAAGCTGGACTTTTTGCCCCCTCTTCTGTCAAAACCCTAGAGAGAGGACGACCCATCCTTCCCCCATAGAGATGAATGGAGCCAAGAACTACAACCTTCAGGCTTAAAGCTGGAATTTGCATCTTGCATCCATGCATAAATAGGCTAAGAGTTTGGATCCAGGTCAGAATCACAGATGTGTATATCCTAAACCACAACTGCTAACACGTTTGGCAGCCCGTGCAGCATTGGTATGAATAAGGCTTTGCTGCCAGTTGGTCTCCAGTGCAACCCAAATGTGCACAATGAAACACAATTCCAACATTGCTCAAGTTCTGTATTCCAGGGGAAAGGAGCAGGATTTAAGAGCAGCAGCTTCAGCAAAGCTTCACAGCCTCCCCCACTAGCAAACAGCATCCAGTGGCTGAAAGTCACACGTGCTTAAAGCCAGCTCACTTATTTCAGTCCTGACAAAAGCAGTGACATTTGCCAAAGTTTCAGTTTAATTCATCCTAGGCTGAAAAGCTCCATTCCCTAGAGGTAAATATTGCTGTCTAATGAGGAATAGTCATGCACAATTAGTCTGTAAGGCAGCAAATGGCTGAGGATCTGGAGAAAGCTGATTTGTTAGACTAATTGCTGGAGGTGGGAGCCCTGGTAAGCGATGGCTCAAAATGCAAATCTCAGTGTGTCCTAGGGGATACTACAGCAGGATCTTTAGATATTCCTTGAGATGAAAAGGGTACAAAACAAGGAGAGGGTGAGAAAGTAATCTGAGCTATCTCACCTCTTTACCTATGAATTTCTTCACAAGAGAAAGGAGGTTTATTTTAAATGTGCATTTTATAAGCTGCAGTGGGAGCTTGCCTCCAGCTCCAACAGCTGATCTCGTGACAGAGCAGCACATCTGACAGCTCTGTCTGCCTCAAAGGCTGCCTTCAGTTGAGCCCTGGTGCCAGACACCTGCAAGCAAGAAAACACCTGTAAAGGTGAGGCTTTAACCTAGGGTTGTGAGGCTACAGATTTACCTGCCAGAACAGCATCATACCTGCCTCTCCTGCTCTACAGAGCCAGAGCAGCTTCCTGCTCCTGCTGCTGCCATGTGGGCCCAGCTGCAGCTCCTAATGCATCTCATTATTTCTCATAAGGGTCATCTAGCACAAAGTTAGGACAAAGCAGAAAAGCAGCCACACAGATTTATATTCTGCAACAAAGAGAGTCTGGAAAATGATGGCATATCACTGAAGCATGTCTGCCCTGAAGAGCAGCTCTCCTTCCCTGAGGTACTCTCTCTTGCATGTCACCTCATTCCCCCTCCACCTTCAAAATGCCAGCACATATCAACCAGGAACTTTCTGGTCCTTGAATTAAAACTATCTGGGTCTCATTCTAATGTTCCAGAGCTTCTGAACTTTTTGCTTTACACTCGTTAAGAGATATCTCACTTAAAGAGCACCTTTTGGGGGAGGGGAAAATAAAAAGAGAGAGAGAGAAAGGGAACAAGAAACCCCCTTAGCAAACCCAGTAGCACAGACTTCTGTAATTGATCCAGGAGGGAGATGAAATCATAATGAATCCATTCGGGAAATGAGGAGGTCTCAAACACTTTTTTGGGAAGGGGTAGGGGGTGAGCACCTGGTTATGTTCACTTGACAAACAAGCAAAAGCTAATTGCTTCAGAGTGCCAGCAAAATCTACCCAGGGAATACATCCTCTTATCTAACTCCACCTGCAGCGGGACTGTGCCGCTCTGAATTACAGCCACGATCAAAGAGCATCTGTGCATGGCATTACTGTATCTCCCCCTCACCTCTCTTCACTCCACGAGACAGGCTGGTATTTCTGATCACTCTGTCAGCTGAATTGTTACTTTTAATTGTGAGACATTGCCACTTCTCACCTTCCTCCTCACAGGGCAGGGACTCAAAGTGCAACGTCCCCGTCCCGGCTTGCAGCAGCAGCAGCAGATGTGATGGTCTCCAAGGGGCAGCTCCTCGCAGGATCTGCTCCTTACAGCCTGGCTGCTGCCAGGGAGATTCTCTGTCAGTGTACAGACCAGCATCTGCAATTCACACACTCCCCAATTCCCACTCGCTGCTGCTAATAAGGGGCAGGTTATATGTAGAACGGCATTAATTAGTTATGAATTGAAATTAATTACCGCAATAATGAAAGGATGCATGAATATAAAGTTTGTTTCTTTTTGCAGTAGTATTTACAAAAGATAGATTAGTACAGTAATTTGTGTTAGGTTTTTACTAACAAACCCATGAGGAATTCAGAACACAGTGCAAGGAACCAGCTACTCTGAGACATTAATTACCAGACCACATCAAACCTAACGCTTCTGGGAGGCTGGAAACACCTCTGAGAATCAAGTGTCATAATGCAAGAAGTCCACAACACCGTGCATCGTTTTTGTTAGGGGTGTGTTCAAAGCTGCCTGCTTTGACCCTCTTTCATTGATGTAAAGCACATCTGTGTTGCTGGGAGTTGAATTTGCAGGGCAGCTGGCAGAGCTTGCTGCCTTAGGCATCCACAGCAACGGAGAAGCACCGATATAAATTCCAGCTCACAGGACCCCTGGTGCCTTCTTGGGCAGCCCAGCTCACGCCGAAATCTGTGCTGAAGCATTGCTAGCCAGCAGTGGCCACACTTCACAGAGCCCCTTCTCTAATTGTGTCTCTATAGATACCTATTTACCAGAAGCTATAGCAGAGAAGTGGCTCACAAAGAGATCAGCTGTAAAATACAGCAGAGTACTGCACCACAAGACATCCTATGCCTCGGAGGACACGCTGTCTTCTCCATGTCTCTGGTTGGTTTAAGATCAAAGAAACTCTTTGGAAGGTGGTCAGTTGTATGGCTTCTGTAAGTTTAACACCTCTGATCTCCATAACCATCTGGAAATCAGCAGTTTTAATTGCAGCATATCAAGCTCACTCATCACCCTCCACTTCACGAGGCTTTGCCGTTTATTCGGTAGCACCAAAACGCTCATCACCTTTTACATAGCACAGAGTGGGTGGCAGCAGTGGCAAAAAGGCTGAAACCAGCTTTTGAATGGGTGGCAAATTACACAGCAGGACAGCCACCAACCCCAGCAGTCCCTGCTGCCTGCACCCAGCTGCCACAGGATTCTGCATCCCACACCTAAGCCTGCTCTGACTACCAGCAGTAGCTCTCTGGCAAGGCAGATGACAATGAATAATCCAGGAAGCTTAAGCTATGATTGCAACTGCTGAAATAAAAACCACTTTTGTGGGTATATGAGTGTTGAGAAAAGGCTAGCAACACTGACATGAGACAGAGAGGCCAGCAGGCAGAGAGAAACAACTCGTTACAGATGCCTGAACGTGCACTGACATCTAAGAGCCTCTGAAAAAGCATTTGCTCTATGTTGAGAATCCACTGGAACCAAGTCACAGGCTCCTTCTCAGACCTCTCTAGATCCCTTCAGCATGATAACAAAACATGTTGTCAGCCAGAAACCTTGGTACTGTCAAACAGAGGTAATGGTCACTCAGGACACTGAAACAGGGCACAAGATTTTAAAAAACCAAATAATTTTAAGACAGTTCTGGCTTTTGCTTCTTTCACCTGATAGTTCACAGGCCAGCAAAATTCCTCCCTAGAATATCCACGTTGATTGGGGAACCAATTTGGTGTTTTACAGTGATAAAAGGAAGGGCTGCAAATGAAACCAAGGAGCAGGGAAGGGGTTTTCACCCACGCTTATCTGACCAGGGAAGATGTACTTACATATTGCAGTCAAGGGACAAGGCAGCAGTGGCATAAATAACATGCCTTGTAAGGCAAGTGTAACTTTCCATCAGTTCTGTGAAAGGCCTTTTAGCCCTGTTGGCACACGTTTGTACATACTTCATTCACTTACCATCCCTAGTGGGTCTGGTATTAAATTAAGTGTTTATACAGTGCTTTGAAGATGTAAAGTACTGAAAGTGCCAAATACTTTCATTAAGATATCAAAGAGCCAGCTATAGCTCCTAGAGAATAAGTGGATCCATCAGCTGAAATAATTGGTTGCATCTAACACGGTGACAAAGCAGAGTGGTATAAATGAATGGTATGAATAGCTTTTTTTTTTCCCCCACATGGTGTATAGATGTGAAAGTACAGAATCATGCTGAGATTGGCTCCTGGAGGAAGCAGATATCAACAGGATCATTCTACCAAAAGCTTTACCTTGTTGTTTGTTGGGAGGAGCATTGTCTTTCTCTTCAGGATCAAGCATTGGACATCATAGCTAGAAATAGCACACTAGATGACAGATAACTGCTAGAAACCATTTTGGCAAATGCAGTGTCTTTGCTTTAGGCCTGTTTTACCAAAGCTAGACTCTGCTGTCTTTACTGTTCCTGACTCCAGAAGCACACAGGTTATGTACAGCTCAGACAGTATCCAGAAAATGAAGAAGAAACTGCCCTTAGAGGCAAGGGGCATGATGTACAGAGTTAGAGTTTCAGTGGTTTAGTACCCATATCAAACAGGAACGTTTTTCTGCAGTGGAAATATGCCCTGGGATTACTGATTCTTTAGATTTCAATATAACATTCAAATTACTTTGGAGGATTTTTTTCTTTTATCATGAGATTCTTGAAGATCCCCCTTTGGCCAGCCTTCATTCTGTTGCTGTCTTCTACTGCCAACTGAAGCTGGTAAGACACCCATTGTTCCCAGTGTCTGTACTGCAGCCTCCAAATCTTTAAGATGGGAAAGAAAAAAAGGAAAAACAGCAACACAACAGGCAGCAGATGAGCACTGCCACCATTAATTAAGCTAAATATATGCCACTATGGAAATAATAAAGTGGGGAAAAAAGATCGGTGGGAAAGACATTGACAGAGCACCAGCAAAGCAGCTCCAGCTGTTTGGGCACATCTGGCAAATAAAAATTACCCTACTGCCAACTTATTTATCCTAGTGAAGAGCAGGGCAAATATCTAGAGAGGTGTGTTGCTTCTGCCATTGGTGGATGTTCTCTGAAGTGAAGTCTGAGAGATCAGAGCAGTGAACCTCCCTTTGCCAGCTGCAGAACACAGCCCAAGCCTCCCGGCCTGCCAGGCACAGCACGAGTTAATTCTCCTTCCTCAGCTGCTTTGCATATGATGGGAAATGCAACAAAACTGTGATCTTGCACCTTATAATGAAAACAGGGACTGGAGAGCTTCCCCCACCCCATACTAATTCTGAGTTGTTGTTTTATTTACTAATCTCTCTTTAAATATCTCCACATATTTTGGATAAGGGGTTGGAGCTCTGTAATATGCTTAGATTGGTTGGATTTTGTGTCCTCATCCCAATCCTCCCCCCTGAACTGCAGATGCTGCTTGGGGAGTCTGTGCAGCTCTGTTAATAACAGCTCACAAAGGTTACCAAGATAATGCACCCAAATCTCTTCAGTAATGTCACAGCTCTAAAATACTCAGGTTTATTTAGACAGTGCTTTTAAAGGAGATAAAGATTTAGATTTTGATTATTTAAAATGTAATTTTAATCTTTTTGTTTAAAAGTTAATAAAAAATTTCTGGAAAATACCTTGAGGAAGGGCAGAGAAGATAAAGCAGAAATTGTTCTGTGGGGACTTTCTCCTATCTCCCTGAAGCATGAGCTGGAGTATCACAACTGCTCTGATTACTGCCACAGCCTCTAAATAGCCTTTGATTCCCACTATAAATTGGCTTAAGATTTTCATGGTGGTGTGACAATGATGCTCAGATAGATACACTTTAATTTGTTAGCATGCCAATTACTACAGAATTACTTCACTCTGTTTCCAGATTTCACCATCAATTTGACAAAAATCATACCTCATCCAGCACTTCTGCAGGACAGAAGACTAAGACAAGGAGCAAGGCAATGGCCACCAGGAAGAAGCTGCAAGAACGTGGCAATATTAAGTATATTAAGTGATGTATTGACCTAGGGACAGCCAGAGCAGATCTGCAGCCCATACACAGCAGCATTAAGAGGTGTGGGGCCCTGCATCTCTCAGAGAGTTTGGGCAGCCTAGAGCAAAGAATAAGCAAACATACATGGTGGAGATTCAGGAGTCTCATTTTAGCCCCGTGCCAACAGCAGGGTAAAAGAAATCAAAGGGCAGCAACAGAAAATCCATGAGCCCATGAATTTGACAACAGAAAGTGAAAAACCCAGATTTAGGCAGAACAGCAAGAGGGGATGAAAATCCCACAAAGTTCTGATGAACAGACTGTTGCAAGAAACAGCCTCAGGGTTGAGTTATCGGGTACCAGTGCCCCAGCTCACTCATGTATAGGAGGGAATAAGGACAATGGAGGCAGACTTCTCTCACTAGTGATCAGCAAAGGGACAAGAAGTAACAGGAACAAGCTGAAACAGAGTAAATTCCATTTAAACATATGTATGGGGTCTGGCTGAGCTGATGTTCCCACAGCAGCTCTCCTGGTGCAGTGCTGCTGCTCTGAGGGTCAGAAGGGTGTTGGTAACACCCATGCTGTGACACCCACAGAGCAGAGCTGGCTCAGCCCCAAGGCTCTTTCTGACACTCCCCCCACAGTGGGATGAGGGGGCAAGAGTTTGGGGGAACATAACCAGGATGACTGACCTGAACTGACCAAAGGGATATTCCAGAGCATATGACGTCAGCTCAGGTATAAAACTGGTACCAAGGTGTGGAGGGGAGAAGTTTTTTTGGAGCCCTGCTTCCCAGGAGAGGCCAGACATTGCCTGGGGACATAAGAATTAATATTTATTTTTATCATAAACCTGATTCAACAGTAAAACAAGTTGCCCAGAAGAGATGTGGAGTTTCCATCCTTGGAGATATTTAAAACTAGACAAGGCCCAGAGCAAACTGCTCTAATTAACCCTCTTTTGAGGAGAGTGGTTAGACTGAAGGATCTCTAGGGACACCTTCTAACCACAACAACTCTGTTGTTCAATATCATCTGGGAAGTAAAGGAGATGACCTTGGACAACTCATGAACCAGCTCTTCCCAACTCAATCTCTCAAAATCAGAGGAAAGTACTCCAAATGCCTTTAGGAGTTAAGAGGCTGCAAATATGAACTGCTGCCTCTCTTTCACCATAACCCCCAAGATCCCTTCCACCTGTAGCACCCCATCCTTTCCATGTCCAGTCCTTCCCATCAGATATGGGAGTGTTATATCCACCCAACTTCATTATTCTTTAGCTCCATTTTCAATTTCACCTTTCCAAATCCACAGTGAACGTGGCATGTTAATGAGCTAACCCTCAGGAGAGGGAACGCCGCAGTGCAAACATGAACATCTTTATCAAACATCATTTTTTGTTTCAGGAAAATTTCTCTCAGGAGAAGAACCATGGTGTAATGGCTCTAAATTTAGCTCTCTAGTGCCTCCTCACAACTCTCAGAGCTTCCAGGCAGTCTACATATGCATAAGGATATTAGTGCCCACACTGGCCATTAAAAGAGAATTCTTAGGGTTGCAAGTAGAATATAGAGCAGGGATAGCCTGTACCTAAAACCTTGATTTTCATGATGGCAGCTGGGGAGATGATAGCAATGGAGAGGAGTGGGGGAATCAACACAGGTCAGAGTCATTTAGGTTGGAAGAGACCATTAAGATCATCAAGAAAATACAAGGTTGTATCAGACTGTCCTCTTCCTGAGAGGAATTCAGAGCTCAGAAGTTGCTACGAATAGCAATGACTGGCCTGGTCCTCTCCAAATAACCCAGGAAAAAAGTTCCAAACTCAAAGTTGCAGCCAGTAGCTTCCCAGGGTGCACTGCAGATGGATTTCAACTTCCAACCCTATCTGAGCTGTACGTACAGAGCAGTTCCAGCTACAGGGTTCACTCAGCCCACAACCTCTTCCCCAAGACTGATGATTTCTGCTAGCTGTTACGACACGGCCACTTGTTTGCATTAGGTTTCAGCATACAAGGAAAAATGCTTTTTTCACTGCTTGAGCTGGCTTTTGTTTCACCTGAAGGAAAAGCTGCAGCAGAAAGCCATCAGAAACTCCCCGGCCAGAGCTTTAATAGACTTTCACCTGCTGGGGAGTAGGCACAAAGGCCACCCAAGGCACACACTGCCAAGAGGTTAAAAAAGCATAATGTGCCCACGACTGCAAACGGCCATCCATCTGCAGCAACAGGAACAAGAGAAAATTAAAGTGGAACACATACCTGAAAAAGCAGAGAGCCCATCTGCAGAGGTAAACCCCCAGGTCAGCTCTGAACCACGTGCAGGCCAGAACAGCACTGCACTAAAGAGCTGCATTTGCTTTCAAATGAGAATAGAGGAGCCAATAAATCATTTCCACCTAGGCCACGAGAGAGCTGTCAGGCAGCAGTGACTTTCAGAGGTCACCAGGATCCAAATTGCAACTTTGAATTCCAAGACAAGAGCCCACACCTCCCACCCAGAGTGAGGCTGCCCATAAAGCAGCGGCGGTGGCAGGAGCAGGAGCAGCAGGCTTTTAATTTACATCCTTTATGATCCATATCAGTCACTTCAGAGAGACTGAGCTAATTGCAATTTTTTTCTAACTTTCCTAATAAAGGCCTCTTCCCAAACTGTGTTATACCCAGTAAGCAGTCACAAGGTATGGGCAGAGCAGAGGAGAGAGCAAGAGAGCATGCCAGCATTTGCTACATCCATCATTTGATCCACCTCTGCTGATCTCATCAGTACAGATCTGACAAATTCCTGGTAACTCAGGGACTCTGAGGGAACTCTGGGCCAGCTTTCTCATCCACCTTGCAGCACTAACTGCAGGAAGGATGATGTTGCTACCAACACAATGAATATTATATCAGCTGCTACACTGCTCAGGCAGCAACCTCCTGACCCACACCGACCTTCCTCTGGTACCTACTGCCCGAGACAGCCCCAAAATCCAGGAGGAATATTTGATTTTTAAAAATCTATTATTACATAACGCTGCTAGAAACATTGCAATAAAATTCATTTCTACTTTTTAGTTAGTGAATACCATTTTTCCTACATAAACAGAGAAATTTAAGAGTGGGAGATGTTTAACAAGCAAAGTTCAGTTCCAGTGGGGCCAAAGCTGGCACGAGCACTGCTACAGGCTTAAGTGGGGGAATAAAAACTAAGATCACGTCAAGTACTCCTTGAATTCCACTCTCAACTGACAGGCTTAAGGAAAACAAGATCAAATCAGGCTTTGCACATCACTATATTTTCTATTTCTCTGATAGAAACGAGTGTCTGCAGAAAGATCAGCACATGACCCGTTCTGGGGAGTTAAGTGCTATCACTTGCACTTTACAAATGAAGAAAGTAGAAGGGATTTGCCCAAAAGCCATACGACAGACAAGGACTCAGCTGAATACACAGCCCACAGCCTCTCCATCTGGTGCTTTTCTGTCTGCTAAACAACAGCTCTCTTTTAGGCGACTACCAGTGAAAGGATAACACAATCTGATATTTGGGTGGTTTTTTTTAATCTTGCTACATTTCCAAAGATGAAATAGATCTATATTGGAAAACACTCACATTGATTGTTTGCTCCAAGTCCCAAATTAGATGAAGAATTTCTCATTTGGATAAACCAAAAACATTCTCATCTTAATTTAACATTTCTCTGTAATGAGCAGAAGGATCAAAGATATTGGAGATTTTTGCCAGGCTATAACAGAAGTTGAATCAAATTCAAAATTTCTGGGCCAGGAAATATTCAAACATGAAAATATTTTTCTGCATCCCAAATCAGAATAAAAGAGCTGAATTTATTTTAACCTCTAAAATAGGACTTGTCAAACTCTGTTTTGATAGTCTTTTTAATCAAAATGACACATTATGATATTTCTGAAACACTTATTTCAGTTCTCAAAGCTACAAGTCATCTTCATACCAAGTAATGTTTTCCTAGGCTACACAGATCCCCTCCCAGGCTGGCAGGACCATCTCTTCATGGATGCCCCCTTACAGCACTGGTGATCCATCACAAGCCTGGGACATCATTGCAGGAGATGAAGCTCAAGCCTTTTATCTGTTAGCTGAGCTGTCAGCAGCTTCACAAGTCCTAGACAGTAGGGAGTTCAGAGCAAAATGAAGCCACAGACAATTTTTCCAATTCAAATAGGAAACACTGGAAGAGAAGACAGTTCAGATGCTTCAGTCCAAGTACAAATATTTTTGTACTGATCGTGAAAAAAGTATTCTTGTTTTTCTCTTCCTTCAAGGGGAAGGGGGAGAGTTGTTTGCTTGTTTTCAAGACTCTAGAATTGAAACTTCCACTGAGAAACTGACTTTGAAGATATTGCACTTTCTGCCTTCAAAATAATTATGATTAATAATTCCCAAACAGTTTATGTAAATCTGTAAATTCAGTCATATCTGAACTGTTCATTCCAACTTCTCTTTCCCTCAATGTTTCTTTTAGAGCTGGGTACTGGTTGATGGGCCACAATCACCCTCTGCAGTTAATTCCAGTTGTCATTAACCTTCAATTGCCTTTTTTTGGCTTTTCTCTCTGTTCTGAAGCAGCTGGAAAAAACATCAGAGGAAGCTACAAATATCAACAAGCATTGTCAGGACAGAGAAACATGGCCTGAAAATTCAGCAAGCACAGCTATTGGTGTAGCTTCCAGAAGATCTGCTTTTATTCACTTCTCCTATTGTATCAGGAGGAAAATCAAGCTCATTTAAAAACAGAGATGAAGCTTCCAGAACAAAAAATATTGCAATCATTGAGGTCTCTGTAATTAGCACAGTGCTATGTATAGCACAGGACTGGAAAAAGGCCATGTAGCATCTCAAGCCATTTACTACCATTCAGTGCTCTTTTCCTCTCAAGAGAGAGATCCAAAGGCAATATTTTACCTTTCCTGTTTCTTCTGGCAACCCTATTCTACTTCTTCAGCCCCAGTGGTATATATTCCTATTTGAAGTACAGCTCTGCTGACACACAATGCACTCCAGCATGCACTGGCACCCATCATGCCATAACATTTAACTGAAGGAAGCTGGTTAGTGCCACTGTGTGAGGTGAGGAAAAGCAAAGTCCACAGAGATCACCTTTGCTTCTCTCCAGCTATTAAAGTAAGCAACAATATGATGATCAGATGCAGTAATGTTTGTAAGGGGCAGAGATGATCAGGGGATTGAGAAGGAGTGCTTTGGGCTTTACAAAGGGGAAGCAGGATGGGACAGAAGATGTGGGTTTGATCTCTGCTTTGCAAAATTCCACCCTTCCTTCCAGCTGATCAGCTTGGCAATAAGCAGCTACAGCCATCCTCTAGAAAACAGACTGGCAAGATGGGCAATCCTTATACAGTCAACAAAAGCCCTTTGATTTTAATGATTAGCTGTAAAGAAGCATCCATAAACCTGAACAGAAGGAACAATGGAAGCAGAGTAGAGCAGTGGTAGTTAGCTTTACTCAAAATAAAAATCTCATTTGCTCTCCTGTCTCAGTTCATTCATGTATAACTTTATAGGCCAGAAGTTGTTGATAACAGCCATCATCCAAAGCTAGAGGATACTTGGACAACACAACTACTGGAGATGCTTCTTGCAAAGCAGCAGTGGGAATCAATCTTCAGGTCTTTACACTGCTTCTCTACAGCAGCAAACACACTGCAAATGGTCCATGACTAATTCTTCTGAGTAAATGAAGAGAGAATTAAATCTATCCTGTTCTTACTTAACACTTACAGGTCAATCCATCCTTCAGTCGCCTTTGTGTGAACACTAGTCCCCTGTCACAGGGAGTGGGGGACAGAGGATGTTCTCAGACAGCTCTGGGAGCCTGTCCATGATCAGCCACACACCGTGCTGAGGATGGAGACAAGCAGCCAGAGGCCCCCTGGGCTGCATTCCCATTTCCTTCCAACCTCCCACTCTGAGCTCCTCACACACTCTTCATTTCTTCCTTAATTACTACAAGTAATTCTATTAATATACTTTGCAGCACCATTAACTATTACCTGAGGCTTAACATTAAAAATTATGAGGCAATATAATGTTAATGGTATTAATTAATGGCTTTAAAGTCTCACAGATCTGACCACTAAAGCATGCAGAGTGTGTTTTGGTGGTTTTTTTGAGGAGGGTTGGGTTTGAGTTGGGGTTTTCTTGTTTGGTAATGCCCCTGACAAACAGAAGCAGAAAGGGTGGAGGTTATAAAAGCAAAGAATAAAATTAAAACCAAAATAACTCCCCCCAAGCATCACCATTATGAAACCTGTTTGTCCAGTTTGTCCAAGACACTCTCATGCTTTTGCCAGTGACTACAACACTGCAGAGATGTAGGAGCCACTAGAAAAAGAGCAGAAAGGTCCCATTTGTTTGAATTTCTTTTTCTCTCTCTCTTGTTTCCTGTGTTCTAAGCACAAGAGCAATCCGTAGTCTCTTGATGTCTCTTTGATGGCCAAAGATCACTAATGGGACAGGAATGAAAGGTTTCAGGAGCTGCAAAACTGGACATTGCAGCAGTCAGAAAACAGAAGCTGGGAGAGCAAAACAGAGATAGTGTCTTTGCTCCTTCAGTGACATGTTTGAAATTCCATCTGCACAGCACATCCTGTCAGAACAGAAAGGCTAAAACTGTGTCCTCAGCACTGGTTTTACCAGAACACTCAGATTTATGACTTCTATGACTAAATCAACAAAAAAAATCTGGCACCATATGTTCACACTGGAGTTTTCTGTTTCTGGGTTTCTCCCTCTTTCTCTTTCAGTCTGAGGCAAGGGTTTGTTTGGTTTTGTTTTTGTTTTTAAAAAAAGGCACATCATTGCTTTAATCCCAGATACTTCTAGCTATGAGGATCTACAGCTGCTCAGCACCACTGCAAAAAAAATTGTTCTTGTAACAGTAACCAAGTACAGCAATCAAACCACTCAATAGATGCTATTAATTATATTGTCAGCTGAAGACCAATATATTTACTCTGCAGTGATACTGTAATTATTGAGAAAGTGCCCTGCCTTTGCCTGGTAAATCCTGTGTGCAGTAATTAATTTCCCTCTGCACAGAGATCTTTGATACTATTATGTAAATCACAAGGTATCTGCTACCTATATTAAAAAAGATATCCACTGTCACACTCTTGAAAGCATCTTAAGACAACATTAAGAAGTCACGTGAACAGAAATACACTGTTCTTGTTATCTGTCTTTAAAACAGGCTTTAGGAAAACAGACTGCTAGTGGTGACAAACATCTCCAAAATGCAGCCCTGGTTTTCCATGACTTTTCCCCAATACTTTCTCATCACAGCCAAAAGGCTCGAAGCCACAGCCTGAGAGTCTCAAAACCCCAGCACTCAGTAATCAGTCACAGGGAAGTGCTGGTTAACTTGGGAAACTCGTGTCTGTGCTCCCCACAGGACCACCTGCACCCAGGTATGGGTGGTAACACTGAGAACAATACAGCTTTGGGCCACTACAACACAGGACAGAGTAGCCCCAAAGGGGGAAAATATTCTGTGGCACAGTCCTAAGGGTTCAATTTCGTCTCCTCCTATCCCAGGCAGCACAGCCCAAACTCATCATTCACCTTAAAAAGAGCTGTTTTCCTTCTTGCTTGCAAGAGATTAGCTTCTTTGGTTTACCATTCCTAGATATGTATCACAACCTACAGATCTATGGGAAATACTGATAACTGGCAATCAGAGAAGCTCTATACCTGGAAGGGCACATTAATATATCATTATCTGGTATTGCAAACCTACTCAGACTAAGCAGAACACATTCTTCTGCTGGTGACCCAGTGTTGTGTTTAACGGGGTCTTGTACATCTGTGTCCTTTATCCGTCCCCTTTGTCATCTCCTGGGATCAGAACCCTGAAGGACAGAAGGTTCTCCTCCATTGTGTGGGTGTGTAATTAACTCTCACATTCACCCACTTCAGCTACAGAGATCAGCAATACAGATACTTCACAGGTGATTTCTCAGCTCCTACAGTTGTGATGTAAATGGCAGGTTGAGGGAAAAAATCCCAAACCACCACACACCACCACCAAGCTTGCTGAAATCCTGAACATCATCATCATCATCATACCTGAAGGTCAGCACTGGCCCAGGACCTAAAAACAACCCTTCAGTTTGCCCTCACAGTGCATGGACCTTGCTCCTTTGTGATTTCTGACAAGAGGAGAAGCTGTATCATGACTTCATGGCTGAAATAACTCAGTACTTTGATCCCTTGGTGCAGCTGTGCTTAACTACAGTGAAATTATCACTGAAATATTAAAAAAGCCTAAATACACTATTTTCTTTTGCTTCTCATCTTTTAAAAGTGTTCCACATTTGAACTTTTGTGCCAAAGAATACTATAAAACATGCACATCTCCATCTGTGGCCAGCTTCTCCACAGGCCCATCTTTTGTTTCTTACTCTGGAGTACATCTGGATCCTCCAGAAACACTGTTGTAATTTTGCCTTAATAAAGGCTGCAGGAGGCTTCCATTGGAGATTTATTCAACTAGAAGAGCAATTTATTTTTCAGGAGAAAAAGAAGATCTAATTTTTTTTTTTTGACAACATAGAGTTTAATTGGAAATACAGAATAAATGATGACAAAAAAGCCCAGGGATGTTTAAGGCAAAAAGTCTTTAGCAGCTTTGCATACTTGAGTATGAAGCAGACACAAATTAACTGATAATCTCCTGTGCTAAATTTATACAGGAGACAGAATATTCTCTAGAGTGATCTTTAAAAGGAAAAAAAGTTAACGTTTTACTTGACCAAATTACTTCCTCTTTAAATAATCATGATTCTCCAATCTTAACACTATGTATTCTTTCTATGTTGTTTTGCAGAATGTCTCTGCTATAGGTGCTCACAAAGAGCATGATGGTTTGCTGTACAAAGAATTTTTACTGTGTTTGCCAGTTGATAAAACTGGGAAAGATGTAGATATCTCAGAGACGAATACTACAAAGGCTTCTCTGTCCATCCTCCTTGCACTTATTCTGCATGGGATATGAGTTTTCTCTGGCTTAGAAAACAGATCAAATTATCTTCTGTAACCACTCTCCTAGAAATGCTATCTGTTAAAACAAACAAAAAAAACCCACCAAAACCCAAAAAAGCCTCCAAACAACAAGAGGTCTGCAAGAGGTGGACTCCAGACCAACAGAGCCACTGTGAAGGTCAGCCTCCAGCTCGGGGTTGGCTGCAGCCAGCCCAGGGCAGCTCCTTACAGGCTCCCACACAGGCCACCCAAAGAAAACCAACACAATCACCCCAAAAAGAGGGGAAAAAAAGAGTAATTACTTTTTAAGAACAGATCTTTAACATCAGATTTATCTTTCTGTGACAGCATTGCTGGGAATTGAACAGGAGAAACAGAAGTCTTAAAAATTTGAGCCCCAGACTGAAGAGAAGCTGTGACAGGCTGACCAGGGGTTGCATTCCTCCAACTGATGAACTTCTTGGCTGAGTTCTCCTCAGAACAGCTTTGCTTTCCAGTAAGACACACTGAGACACACGAGTCCCTTTGATGTGTCAGGATCCACTGAACATTACTAACCCGATTACAGTGGAGAAGTCTCTTTATAAATTCCCCTAAGACAGGAGGATTTTCTTGCTCAGAAACATTTATTTCCACTGAAACCAATACTTCAACCACGAGCCATTTCAGTGTGTCTGGGAAAAACCTAACCCCTACAGCCCCTTCTGTTGGACAATTGCAGAACACCCCTTTCTCATCCCCTTCCCTCCACCAGCTCAGCCATCCCACCAGTGAGGGATCCAGAGCACAGCTCCACAGCCAGTTCTGGAAAACATCCCTTTCTGAAGCAGCCCAAGGGCAAAGCTGTGCTGCTCTGCCACAGGCAGTGCCCAGGGACACAGGTCACTGCCTGCCTGTCAGTGTGGCAGCTCCTACCACTTGCCATCTCCTTTGCTCCTGCATCTCTGGCAGAGCTTGTCACCTTTTTCTGTTACACGTTTCCAGTTTGCTGCCTGATGCTAAATTGAATAGCTGATGCTAGATTTGCTTTTGTCACAAGGTCACTATAGACCTTGACTTTTCTTACTAAAGGAAATGACTTTATGTCATCCATTAGTGGTTGTTCATTATGGAGACTTCATATTGCCTCCCAATATGGATGTCTTTGATTTTGAAAGAAAATCAAAACAGGCACTTGTAGTGTTCTGGGATGAGGGCAGTAGTGAGGAAGCAGAGAACTACATCATTAAGTTACTTTGGCTGTAAGCTCAGCAGAGCCTAATCTCAGCATTATTATGGGCTGTTTCAATTTTCAATTTTCAAGTTTAAAAGCATATGAGCTTAACCATCCATGGGCGCAAGTCTCTGCTACAAACTCCTCTTTCACACAGCTCTCTCATGGTTCCAAATTTTGCCTGGGTATAAAAGCCATGACTGCACAAGTCAGCTAAAAAATATCACCCACAGCTTCCCTGCTCACTAATTCTTCCTGAACTGAGGAAGGCAATAATGTACAACAGTGTAGCTGCCCATTCCTCTGCTAACTGCCAAGTGTTCAGAGAGAACCCTTCCCTCTCCTGCTCTCTCTGTGAGCTCTCCTTCCTTTCCAAGCTTCCCTCCTTACCCATCTCCCTCCCCAGCCCATACAGAATATATTTTCCCTTTCTCACTTTACACAGTTCTCCCTACATATAAACTGAAACAGTGCCAGTGATGCCACAGCAGAAGACAGGACAGCATCCTGAAACCCAAACTTCTGAAACAACCCCTCACCCAAGGGCACAGCACACACCCCCTGGGCCTTTGCAGACAGAACTATCAGCTGAAGCACAGTTTGTAACACTGGCACTGGCTTAACACTGTTCAGCACCTAGCTCACGTTCAGTGACCACAGTCATACCAAGAAGCCATAAAAACCTGACAGGACTGGCAGGTGTTCCCTTTATTGGTACAAGGTAAGCTCACATTTCCAAATTTGAAAATCTGCTTCGAGTTATTCAGCTGCTTTGCAGTTATGAGCACATCAATATGTGGCTACATACACCACATGGAAAAAGAAGTGCAATAGTACTTGCTACAGAGTGTGATTTTGGAAGTAGTTTATGGGCTTTGAGTTTATGCATATATAAATACAAGATTAACTCAAACTTTAAACAAGAGATTAAAAGTACATTCTGCACCATTACCATAACGTTCACAAATCTATAATGGGAAAAAAATGAGATTATAATTACTTTATTATGCTTATAGTTTGGAATTAAAGAGGATTTTTGATATTGCAGAACATAAAAAGCAAGGTTATGAGGTTTTAAGGCAAGAGAAAAGGAAACGAACCCCTGCCAAATGGCCACAAGCCAACACAACGTGAGCTTCAACCTTGGCCAGGGTGGTGTGGCACTAACCAGAACAGGTTTGTTATGCTGAAATTTATTCTGCCTTTACACAGGAATTTTCACCATAAATGGGCAAAGACTGAGATGCACGTGTCCACAAACTGTCCAAGTTATGGACAGCCACAATTTCATATTTCATTTTCCCACTCAGAGTACTCTGGCCGAGTCCAGCACAAAGGGAATGTCTCCTGTGTGAGGCAAGAGAACAGGTCCAGCAACCCAGAGCTGCTGTGAAGAGAAATCCTGAGCCCTCAGCCCTGACTGCTGTGCATGGTACAATAAACTAAGTCAGTCTGTGTCTCAAAGTATTAAAAAAAATGCTGAAACTCAGATTAAACCACAGCTGCAGGGGGCAAGTGCAACTATGAGATTGGACTGATCCAAATTTTATATTTTTTTTTTCTTTTTTCGCCTTTCAAAATGATCTGCTGCTGGTGGTATATTTAGATTGTAGTGGCTGAGAGAAGGCTGCAGGACCCTGCTCCTTGTCCTAGGCAGTGTGCAAACATAGCTGTACCTGCCCCAAAGATCTTACAGCATCAAGAAGTCTGCTTCATTGGAGAGAAAGCAACAGTGCACTTGGAATGTCTTTTTTAAAAACCTTAGGGTTCAGGATGCCAAGTACAATAACATCACTTGACACTTTCACAAAAACACCATGTGAAGAGACTAAAGATTTGAAGGGGAAAAGACCCAACTCAAACCCCTGTACCAAACATTGTGACTTCTCCCATGCTAAGGCAACACTCCTGACATTTTCAAACATGAAACCAAGGTGACATCTTCAGCCCACCCACAACAGCCCCAACTGCTTCTTCTCCACACTGGCTTTCCTTCTACTCCCAGAACATATGTTCTAGATAAACATCTGAGATTGCAAAGGAGTACCAACTTTTCAATGTTAGTGGCTCTACAACACATCATCCAGAGTTATGTGACAGTATTTTTTAAAGATGACATCTCAAGGAGACAAAAAAGTGCTACCTGATCTCTTCTCAGGGGTTCCAGTAAGAGATTTATTCTTTCCAGGCAGCCCATGACAAACAAACTTAATCATTTTTATTCCACTGAATATAGACATAGCATTTATATCCCAGGAGGTCTAGATATATTTTTGCTAATTGTTCAATAGCACAATGTTTTCTTGAACCATACAGAGAGCTGTCTGATAAAGGGCTGATAAAATCAGGGATTTTCTGCTAACATTGGCAGCAACAAAAAGAGAGCAGAGGGTTGTTTACTACTAGTATTGTGGTTGCATCCAAAGTAGATCAAGGCTGCTGAACATGAATTTAGAGGAAGGCAACACCTAGCTGGTTTAGAGACCCAGGAGTGGCTGTGAGAGCAATGTAATAGTGCTGCATCTGCAGGTACTCACCAGTATTACTGCAAACAAGCCAGGCCTGAGGTCAGCCTTAGCTACTCACTCTTACCAGAAACACATCCCACTGCTCATGATATTTGCTAGAGACTGCAATGTAAACTGGCTGTGACAGCTGGAAAACACTCATGAAGGATCAAAAAAAGTCTAAAAAGATTTAAAGATCTAAAAACCTAAAAGATCTAAAAAGCTAATGTTTTTTATTTCCCCCCAGGTGTAACATGCTGCTATTTTCATTCCTTGGCAAATAAGCAAGCCAGAAATTTGCTATTATTACAGACTCATTTCCAGCTACAACTGTCCTGGACACCAGTTACACACCCTGAGGACTGAGACATATTGACAAAAGCTAAAATTCACATAGGGAAATTGGCTCTGCCCTGCTGGAGTCAATGCCATACGAGAGAGACAATATGGAAAAAAAAGCTGCAGCTCTCTCAGCAGATTCCCCATTGAGTTATACTGCACAGAGAGGTGTCACAGCTTTGGCTGTGCAGGAGCAGCCCCAGTCACAGGGTGTTCAGCAGTAAACATTCCTCCCCTCCACAGAAAAGGCTGAAATAAGGAGTGCTAACTGTTGTCCTCCTAGGGCTAGAAAAAGCCCTTACAT
Source organism: Merops nubicus (assembly GCF_000691845.1). Classification (NCBI taxonomy): domain Eukaryota; kingdom Metazoa; phylum Chordata; class Aves; order Coraciiformes; family Meropidae; genus Merops; species Merops nubicus. The sequence continues at coordinate 25,337 of NW_008608740.1, read as the reverse complement.
GGAGTGTACTTAATAGATAGAAATTACACACTCAAGGACCTGGTATCATTTGCTATTCCTCAGAAACATGGAATTTGAAGCCAATTAAAACATGCTCCTACCAACTCCCTGCACCACCTGCTGTCACTCCAAACATCCCTAGGGCCCCGTAACAGAACTTCTATAAAATAAAAAAATAAAAACCCCAAGCTGAATATGAAGAACTGACATCCAAGGCCATTCACATACAAAGTTAACACTCTGAAAGAACAATCAATATCATTTCCCATTAGTTGTCTCCATGGATTTATCATTTAGGCTTTTCCTTCGCAGCCTTGGGGAGAAAATGAGAGATGTGTGTGACTGTACAGGAACTAAGAAAAGTCTCTTAAAGGCATTTAAAGCTATTATTATAATAATTTCCTTTCAACAGATGAATGAACCGGTGATATTAGACAGGATGAAAACTAGTTTTCTATAGGATGCTGCTTATACATTATGCTGGATGGCTGATCTTTGGAGCAGCATGAACTGCTCACGAGCCTCCAGGAGAAGTGTCCACACCAGAGCTGTGGCACCTCACCCTGATGATGAATATTCTCCATCTCCAACAAGGGCTCGGTCTGACCCCACGGAGGGTTGTTTTTTAGCTCCCCATCCTGGAATGCAGAGGCAGGATCCTCTCTTCAATCTGTAACCATGTGTTTCTGGCTCCTGAATCTTGCTTTCCTCCTCACTCTGATGCACACAACAATTATCTTGCAAATACCAGCTATACAAGGGTTTTCATTCACAGCTCATACCACCAAACTATTTGGCCATCCATTCTTCACCAAGTAATGCTCTTACAGAGAGGCAGGGAAACAGCATTGGTAAAAAACCTCAGGCATGCTCTAAATAAAAGTCATCATTCAAAGTCTTCAGCAGAGTTAGATGCTGGTTTCCACTAAGGAACCACTGACTTGAAAAACAGAGGGCAAAGCTTCTGGAGCACAGGATGCTACCAAAGCACTGTCCCAGTGCCCAGAGCTGGTGCATCTCCTCTGCAGATCCCTGTGTTGACCTGAGACCTGTTGAGAAGCTCAGTTTGGCAAGGCAGTGCTCACCCACAGCTCATGCCCTGCAGACTGCACCCAATAACATACTGCCCTCAGACCACAGTGTAATTCTGGGATTGTTTTGCCCTGGGGAGAAACATTCCAGAGGGTGTTTAGCCTACATTGTAGGGAATACCATCTGTGTCCCCCTCACTAAACAGAGCCAGAAAAGTTTTTGGCAACACCCATTCATTTTTATTTTTTTTTTCCCTTCCTAACTGTTCCTTGACAAATGATAAAAGCTCCTAAAGCCACCTCTGCTAAGGACTGTGTGTGTAAGGACTGTCCACATAACATCTAACCACAGAAAACCCAGGCTGTAGTGAAGATGGGCTTCTCCCATGGCCCTCAGATCCCAGGTTCTAACTGCAGAGTCTAGCAAAGACTCCCAGAGCTGCAATTGCTGTGTAACCAGCAGCACTTGGCTTGAGCAGGAAGGCAGAGCTGTCACAAGAAATGGTCCAAAGGGTCTGAAACAGGAAAAGAATTAACTTCACTAATGACAGTTACCTGGAATTACTCGATGCTTGGAATGCTCAAAATACATTCCAAAGGAGTGAGTTTCTTTAGTATGTGCAGAATTTCTTTAATATGTGCAACACACATACACATCCTCACAGCCTGTGTTCCTCTGGGAACACAATCATCTCCCTGAGTGATGGTGCAAAGCCACTGACACCAACAGAGCCCACATCAGCAACACCCTTAGGTCAAAGACTGATGATCATCACATCCAGGCCCAGGATTAAAAAACACTTATAAACCTAAAGCAGCAGGCAGGAAGCTAGGTCTCTATAAGTTAGAAACCCAAAATGCTTTGAAAGATGGGTAAGATAGGTGCTATAGCTCAGAATTAAGCTGAAGCATATAGATCCACATTAGTCTAACACAAGCCAGGGATAGTTTCTCTCTGGTAAAAAAGAGATGCAGAGCTATGAAGCTAAATAAGCCTCATGGCAGTCAATCCCTATTATCTCTTTTTCTTCAGGCTTTTTTGAACAGCTAGTTTCTTTTAACATTCTTCAAGACAAAACAGCATCATTTGAAGAACAAAGTGGCTCCTTTTATCTGCCTCTCTATCCTCTGAGTAAATATTGCATCATTGTCCTCCCAGGAAACAGCTTTCATCTTTGTTTTCAGGGTGGGGGTGAGCTGATGTAAGTTGTGAGAACCCATCAACCTTTTACACCTGAGGACCAGAACTCTCAAGACATACTCTGTTCATAAAATAAAAGCATGTGCAAAGGTTTCCCTGTCATCTTTGCTCACCACAGTGGCATTGTTCACCAGAGGTCAGCTCACTCCAGACTTTTGGCTGCTGAAGGCAGCAAGAATGGTTGCAAGCTAGACTTTTTTTTTTTTTCCCCTGAGATAGTGTCAAAGCAGCTCACAGAAAATCAAAGCATGTATGTGGCTGGATGCCATCTGTTACCCTTTCCAGAAAAAGTGTCATGATATTTATATCCCCTGAGAGCACCCCCATTAGCTGTAAAGACTCTTACATGACTCTGCACAGAAATATAATGGCTGCAGAACAGATGGGGGGAAAACAATACAAGGATATTATTAGGACAAACCCATATTACATGGAACAGTTTCATTTCTTATGTAAATACACAAGGGTAGAGGGTGAACTGTAGAGGTACACTGCAGCTTCTGGAAATGTAAAACTACACAGATCTTAGTGGGTATCCTTCAGAGAGCAGAAGAGCAGCATTTACACTTAACATTCTGTGTGTAATCTGGAGTAAAAAGTAAAATGTAATACAGTAAAATATTAGTAGGTCTTGTGGCCTTTTTTAACAGTTAACTCCATTATGCAAAAGGAAAAAGTCAGTCTGTTCCAGGGGCAGTCTCCTCTTGCACCAGTCCAGGACTTGAGCACCCCCCTGCTTCTGTTCTCTCAGGCCAGATACTTAGACCTGAAGCATCATCACCTCTCCAGCTCCTGGCTTACCAGAGGAGAAGAGGGAGCCACATGGTATTTGATCTCTTTCATCAAATGAGTTAATCATCAGAGATGCTCTTAAAAAGAAATACTTGTTAAAAAATGAATATTTGTTAAAAAGCCATACAGGTGATCTGCAGCATTGTCTCTGCAACAAAAATGTACACCTTCTACTCAGCTTTATTGTTTAAAGGTCCTATCATTCAACTGTTGTAAGCAACACTGGGAAAATGTATTCCCCAGGAGCTAAAAAAAAAAAACAAAACAAACCAAAACCCCAAATACAACCCCAGAAACAAAGAAAAAAAAATAAACAAAAACTGATTAAAAAACCCCCACACAACAAACACACCTCTGCAAGGAAGGTTTAGAGAAGAAACATCTGACAAGTTTCTTAGCACTACAACCACCTCTTAGTTCCCAACTGTGTGGAACAGACAAAAGTACAAGACCAAAGACTATTTTTGGAAGTTTAATGTACAGTTTAACATCCGTTGAAATGATATTTCTGTAAAACAAAGTTACCACCTGAATGTACCATCTCCACTTCCCCTTAGTGCAAGAGTGGATATATTTTTGTAGTTCCTTGAGTCCAAAGCTCTTGTTCCTTTGTTGTAGCTCATACAGTAGAAGTACCAGGACAAAGTCTGGTGCTATTAAATCTGCAGGATAATACACACCACAATTTAACAAGACAACCCATTACATGAAACATTTGCTTTCTTGCCTAACCCATAGTGTGGCATATACACACTGTGGACCACAACCAGCCAAGTATTTGTAATGGTGAAATCCTATGAAAAGCAGGTAGAGAAAAAAATCTGTGAACTAGGATTAGAGCAGGATCTCTTCCCCACAGCTACCACAAGGTGACAATGCCTGTGAACACTCCTGGCTCACAATGGATGTGAGTTGATACAACATGACTTGATGATCCACCCCAGGAGGACATCCTACAGTAGGTAGTTCTACATAATACAGTATCCTGAATTTTCTACCAGTCAGCCACTACAGCTCAGCTGACATCCACTCATTTAACCAGTGTCAGACCTCAAATTAACTGCACACACTATATCAGACCTTTGGAGATCTTGTATACTCCTCCAAAGATTCACATGGAAAGCAGACATCTGTAGCTCTGTCCCTTCCTTCCCATTTTGAGCTCAAAAGCCCTGCCCCCCAATATTTCAACCCACACCTTAATTCTGCTACTTTATCATGAGAGCAAGGTAGATCTTAGATACACTTAACATCCACAACCACAGAAAGGGAACAACTCTGCACTAGTATCAGCTCAGGTGCTGAGATGTCTCCTAAGCCTAGGGAATTTCTTTTCTCTCTCATCAGTTTCCATTCTATAGAAAGAAAAAAAAATTTGTATACATTCCCCAGTCTAAGTCCAAGAAATTTACAGCCCATCTTCACTAGTCATCAGCAGCTTTCAAATTATTCATGCAGAAAATTGCTTAAAACCCCTCCCCCCATATAGAAATGCATCTGTTTCTGATTGAAAACAAAGTTCAATGCCCATTTTTTTAAAAAGCTTTTATCTTCAAGAAATAGGGAAGCTCCGAAGTTCTGTAATTTGTGGTTCATTTGAACGTTAATGGAAAGAAATGTTCTTCCACTTCAAACTATTTCCTCAGTCAATTAGACAAATCCTCTAAGTGGAGTTTGTGAAGCAGTTCATGTCCAGGAACTTAATTAGCAGTGAATTCCAGAACTTGTGTCCCCCTCAGCCACACCAGCCACTCCAGACTGGCCATGCAGCTCGCAAGGCTACAGAAAGGCACCTGCCCAGGAGCAGCCCTGGGGACAGCTGGGGACACCAAAGGGGCAGTTCAGCCAACACAGCAGCTGGGACAGATGAAGACAGAAGAGTCTGCAAGAGGCAGGCATCAATCAGAAGGGAACAGCTAATTGAAGATGGATGAAAAACTCAGCGGAGGTCCTGACTGCCTATGGTCACTGAGAAAACTCCTACTGCCTTTTAAGACTAATAGTTTTTCTCAGTGCCCTTGCTGAATTTCTCATTGACATTTGCAAACTCTCCCTGCTACACTCCCCTGCAGTTTCAATTACACTTTCACTCACACATTTGTTTGTCCTAGTTAGTACTCTGTTCTGAACTGTGGCTCTTGGCACCCCTCATTAGGATGGCTGACACAATGCCTCTCAACATCAGGAGTAAGAATCCAGGGCTGGCTTGCAAGCCTGAAACAGGCAGGAGTAAGAGCTCTATACTGACAGAACAAGAACCATATTTCACTCTCTTGGTAGCTGCACTTCCATGGTAAGAGAAGTGCAGAAAATACCAAGCCATTTTTAAAAATAGGTAGGGTCTCTTGGGAAGAAAGAACTTTGAACAATATTTATAGAGAAACTGAGCTAAGAAACAAAAGAAGCAGCCACTACTGACACAACGTTCTCTAAGTCCTGGTGATAGCATAATATTATAGCAGAAACTAAGTCAACTTCTTAACAAAAAGGTTCATCTATAGCCAGCTTGCCTCATCCTATCTGGGCTCATCCCACCTGCCTCACTAGCATCACTACAGCAAAAATAATTATAGAATTGGTCTGGTTGGAAGAGCCCTTCAAGATCATCAAGTCCAACTGTTAACCCAGCACTGCTAGGTCACCACTAAACCATGTCTCTCAGCACCACATCTACAAAGCTTTGAAACCCCACCAGGGATGAATGGAACGTGTGCATGCATGTTACCAGTGGACCTCAGGGCCACAGGCCAGTCTAGAAAGTCATTCCCTCAGTTTTTGTATTTTGGTAAGGAATGGTCCAGTTTGTTTGGCTGCCTTGGGGTTTTTCCTTCTGATTTCCTCTTACCCTTTTTTTTTTATTTTAACATGACAAAGAAAAAAAAAAAGGAATGAAAGAGAGAACACTGGCTTTGAATGCTCCTTTTATGTGCTCGTGCATTTGTCACTTTTGCTGGATTGTCAAGCAAGCAAACTGCTTTTTATTGTCACACACCTAACAAGACCTGTACCAGACTAAGAGGAACCCCTTGAGTGGGTTTTCTCACACCACCCTTTACTCCTTACACCTGATTTAACCCTCTCTCACATGGGTGAAATTCAAAGATACTAGCATCACTAAAACTCCTCAGCCCCTGCCCTCAGGGTCACCTCTGTGACTGGATACTGTCTGGCAGAGGGAATACCTGTAATATTCTGGAGTACAGCCACTTAGCAACAGTAAATTACATCTACATTAATCATGTAATCCCTCAGGACCACAGCATCTGGGCACATCAAGTTGTTTTATTAATTTGCCTAGATCCTTGGACAGGAAAGAACCTTTATTCCAGTAACACACCTGTAAATAAATCACAAGAAGCACAATTCAGATTTGGCAAGATAAGCAGGTGCCTAAACACAGGGAGCCTTGGCAAGGCTTCTCTGGCAGATCCAAGAAACCTCAGTTATGTGAGATGAGGAAAAGAGTCTGAAGAAAAGGCAACAGAAGCCTGGTGCACAGCTCAGCCTCACATCATTAAACAATACTTTTGTATGTAGAGGCAGCACATACACAACCCAGGGAAGAGCCTGGAACAAAGACACAGATCCCAAGTGCTTGATCTTGCAATCCAATAAGTGATTCGCTTCCCAGTGCAGGCTCTGATCTGCAGACTCTGCTCACAGTGCTGGACCAATTTATCCAGGGGGAAAAAATTCAAGTCAGCATTCAGCCCTGTCTCTCTATCCCTTCACCCACAAGTTTCCTTTGAGGGCCCTGGGCAGCTGCCTGCCCTTGTACAGCCCAGGGAGCAGCTCTGATAAGGGGTGCTGAGCGGTGATGAGCAGCAGCATCCAGCTCACAAGACGTAACCAAAGGGAAAGAAATAACCATCTCAGGGTGGCAATGTCAAGATTCAAGGGAAATGCATCCCTAAGAGATATAACAACTGAAACAAGCCCAAAAGCATCCACCACAATTCTGTTTTTTTGGTAAGAGCTCATATTTCTGTTTTGTTTATTATCAGAAAAAAAATACAATATATTTCCTATGCTATAAAATACACATATAATTTTTTGGTAATAAGACTCAGGAGAGGCATAAATATTCCCAAGGGTTTCTGCAGTTCAGAAGAACACTGTAAAACAGTTTGATAACTTGGAGATTACATTTCCCTCTATTCACTACACACACACTCAGACACACATACAAAAGCCTGCCAAGGGGAACGTTATTGATGCTTTATAACTACAAGCCAATAAACCTCATGAATTTCATTTATTTGAAGACTGCAATAGAAGCAGAAAGATAAGTAGCATCCTTAAATTCAGGACCATTAATTTAATCCCCACCCCCAATACACACCAGCCAGCTTTCTACATGAAATCTTTTCATGGTTCTTTTACCAAGAGCAAGCAAGACCAGTAAATGGCACTTGGGAAGAACATTAGAAGCCTGTTCAACAGAATATCACTCCTGCATTATCCATAGCAAGTGGTGATGTGATATTCTGGCAGAGCTTTTGAGTTGTTCCCAAGAAAAATTAAAGGTTAAGATGGAGAGGGGAGTGGGCTTTGCCCCTGAGCAGCTGAAACCAGCAACCCAGTCCCTCTGTCCTGACCTGTTCTCCCACACACACCAGAGCCTCCACCCCTCCTGGAGGTCCTGGCTCAGCTCACAGGTCTCATCTTCTCCACTTCACCCACTGGTGAGGACCCAGCCAGCTCCTTTTCTTGGTGGTGTCTGGCACACTCCACATTAGGTGTTTAGTGAGGTTGCAGAGCAAGATGAGAACTGGCATAAGAATGACAGCAAAGGATTCTCCTCCTCCCCTCCCCAGCGTAACTACAAAGCTGACAAGAGAATTCACAGCATCAGCATGTCCAAGATAGTCTGTTTAAGAAATAAGATCATCCAACCTGCTATTAGAACAGTGTTTCTGTAAGGTGCTGTTATCAAATATGACCCACCACAGGCACCCCTGCCTTTCATCAGATGCCTCATTTGTGGCATTTGCCACCATCGTTCCCATCTGCAGGGGCACAGAGAGCCTCAGCTGTGCCTGCTCTCAACTGCAATACAAGTTGCTCCATGTGCAAAGAGAAGGTAAATCGAATCCTTAAACCGTCAAAGGCTTCAACAGCGAAGAAATAAGATGCTGTGGAGTGGGGAGTGCCAAAAATCCATCAAACACAGGTTAGCTATCTTGTCAGCAGTGCTAAATACGTATAAATGGACATGCTCAGTCATGCAGACAGCACTGTGGGGAGCTCAATGAGCAAGAAGGAGGAGGGAGGCAGCTCCCCGGCCAGATGGGATAAATCAGCATCTGTTTCATTCTCAGCTTCAAATGCATCTTAAAAAAAAAGTCCCTACCCAGAGGCAGAGGACTAGGAGACTGAAAGGCAGAAGGACTCGTTAAATCAGACAGCACACGTTTTGGACATGCATTCAGAAGGAATTCACTTATTTTGTCCTTGCACATTTCGAATGCAAACCCTTTATTAATAAAGTCAACTGCTTAGTTATACAAGTTTCTGGCAAACCAGCTCTACCCAGTAAGGGTGCAAAATTTAATAAACCCCTTGACTCCCGTTATTTCTGCTTTAAAATTCCAGAGGAACATCTCTAAGTCCATGAGTCACCAATGACCTGCCCTGCCCAGCAAAATAAAACAGAGATAAGAGCTGCTCCCTCTGGAGCATCCCTGTGTGGCCGCTGCTGCTGGCTGCCTGGCTCAGGCTCCAGAGGCACGAAGCCCCTTCAGCCCCACGGCCACCACGCAGCAAAGGGGCAGCTCCACACACAAAGCTCTTTGCCACCTACAGTTCTCCTCCAAAATCTCTGTTCCTGCCAGAAACAAAACACCTGTGGCAGTTACAAGCATCACAAGAGACATTTGTTTGGACAAAATGTAGCTCACAAAGCTGTTTAGCTGGGGACTGAAATCCAAAAGGTAGCTAAAAGCACTGACCGTGCAGCACCCAAAATCCCAGGGCATGGGGGAACTGATCTCAATGAAGGGATTTTAAATCCTGACTAGTTGTCTGGATTCTGGTGCAGCTTTCGAGTCACCTGCATTCTACCCTTCCACATACAAAAAAAAACCCACCAAAACCCAAACCTATTTAAAAGCACATATTTAAAATAAGAAAAACCAACTGAAGCACAAAACACACCCACCAAGACTTTACACAAGCACAAGTCTTTGACACAGAAGTTTCTCAAACCAGAAAAGCAGCATTCTTAAGTCTGCTGTCAGAATATTAACAACATATGGAGCCTTTCTCCCCAAAAAGCAGCTGCCCAGGGCAGCCAAGCACTCTCTGAAAGGCTTTTGGGTCAACACATGGCTTGTGAGCATTCAGTCACCCACACCAGCAGGGCAATACTCCAGCCAGGAAGGTCTCACTGGATGGACCAAAGGTTCATTCAGGCACTAAAATCTGATACTCCATGGAGGTACCTGTGCTGTGTTTTCTTCTTTAAATGCCCATGCCTGAAAACAAGCTTGGCTAATAAATACAGAAGAGAAATAAATTAAGTCTTCTGAGAGAGCTTACACTGCAGGACATCACATGGGCAAAACCCTAATGATTCCTTTAAAAAGACCATGACTATTCAGGTAAATTAAAAAAAAAGGACCAAAATCATACCCTTGAAATACACAAAATTATACCTTATTCTCAGAATAAATTATTCAGTTGTTTAAGCTAGCACCTATTCAAATTTATTTCCTGGAGGCAAACCATCTCTTCCCTAGTGCCATCCTTCTCTTTGAAAGCAGCATTCATCTTGTTTGCCCGTTTTGGGAAGGAGGTTTGATAGGAAGCTAAAGCAGACCTCAGGATGTATTAATTTAACTTCCTGACTACACAGTTCCTCAGCCTTGCCCTGCCTGTCACTTTGTGGCTCAGTCCTGGAAACAGCACAGGGTCTGTGAGTGGCTGTCAGCTGGATACCCACCACAGGGTATCTGTGGTCACCTTCTCAGTTCTGATGGAAAGCCAACAGCTTATGCCCACAGATTTGGCTGCCCTTTGACTGGGAGGCTCCTGCAGCACAGAAGAGCCATTTCTGTTTATTACTTATCACTTTTTACTGTTCTTTTTACCTTCCTAAAGCTGGGAAAGAAAAAAATGTTGTAGATAATGAAACAAGTAGTGCCCACCATGATACAAAACCCACCAAAACTACAGAGAAGTCCAAGTGACACCCAGTGTCACCCCCAGCCCTGGAGATCACCGAGTCTTGCAGCTGGTGTATCAACTTTACCACTGACCACATGCAAGAGAAGCAAAAGTTTGTGACCTGTGGATCTATGAATTCTGGTTTTCCTTAATTCAGATTTAATGTCTTAAAAAGAGTAAAAGCTGGATTTTTTTTATAAAAAAGATCAGAAATACAGAGCAGACAAGGCTAACCTGTGAGGCAGCCAGTGACCAAGCCCAGGTTTATTGTGACATTCACTGAGAGGAGATACAATTGCTTTCAAACATTTCTGAAACACAATGAAACTGCCAGATAAAAGAGTGAGACATCTCACAGCGATGCTGGAGGGGAAAATATTGGAAGATTTATACATGTCTGGAGGTAAGTGGTGGAAAACAGTCGGCAGAAGTCGCAGATTTCATCTTTCCAGCTATTCATCACCTTAAAAGACAGTTGCTTTGGGCAGAGAGACATATTACAAATTTGTTACTGATTCCTCTTGAAAAACCTTTCAGGAGAATTTCATTTTCCAGAAACAAAGTAAATAAAAGCAGTGTTGCTATCTGCACATCAATGCAAAAATATGTTTTACAGGCACGACTCATGGTTTGTGTATGTATTAAAAATGTAACAAAAATGACAGGAGCTTTAAAAAAAGAACAAGAACTCTCAGCTGTCTTCTTCCATAGCCTTGTCAGACATCAGATATTTCAATTTCCTTTCATTTCCTTGTAGGACGATCAGTGTTTTACAACTCAGCTTCTTCAGAGAGCTTATGTAGATTAAGTCCTGCTATAATAAGGAGTTGCAATGGAGAATTTGAGAAGCACAAAGATGAGCCAAATTTATCATTACTTTTAATGTTTGTCACAAGCCACAAAACCATAGAAGAATCTAAACATCTTCAAACAAACCAGGAAAATCTCAATCCTACAGCAAATAATAGATACTCTACACATAAAGAGAGGAACTAAATTGGTCTAATCATTTGGGTTTTTACCAGGTTCTTAAACACATCACCAAGGACAGGATCTTGTTGACTCCTCAAATGAGAGAATATTTGCATGATAGCAGAATATTTTCAATCTCAGGCTATTCAGCTGAAGACATTTCACAGGAGCAGATTGTTTCCCATCTCTGTGGGTATTTTTCCACCACTCCTGGTGCTTACACACAATTAACTGTTATCTAAAGCAAAAGCCATTTCGCTGCCTCTGCTTTTCCCTCCAGATCTCAGTGAAGAGAATGAAGAAAAACACAGGCCACAACTCATCACCACCTTTTCTCTGAAAAAAGGGCTGATCTAGCAGGTGGGATCACTATTGCCCCATGACTGCTCCATGCACACCCCTGACTTCATTAGAGGTGGTGATACTGCTGGTGGCCCCTGCCAAGCTGGCCATTCAGCAAACACCCAGAGAGCTCCACCTCCCACCTCCAGCACCCAACAGCACCAGGAGAGATATTAAGAAGGAGCAGACAGACTCAAGGAAATATCAGTTTCATAAAGATCTTGAACCCAATCTGTTATTAGAGAAAACAGTAATACCACACCAACTTTGCTGTTCTTAATCACAGAGCACTTTCCCAGAGCAGCAGAAGTAACATCCTAAAATTTTAGCCAGAAGAAGACGAAGCCTGCAGTGTTTTCCTTCCTTCACCCCACTCTCCTGGTCAGTGCTGTTCCTCCCCACAGATGCCTTTTGGAGAAGGTGCTCCAAAAAGCAGCCAACATGCAAGCGAGCACTTGAGATGGAGGCTTGGACTAGATGACCTTCTAAAGTCCCTTCCAACTCAAAGCATTCTGTGTGACACAAAGTACACTAGCAGCAATAAAGTTCTTCTCTAAAATGCATCTGCATAAAATCAGCCAGGATTTGAGAAAGCCTGTGATACTTAAGGCAAGCCATGTATGACCCAGAGACCGACAGGAAATATCCACCCTGTTAGCCCTTTTAGTCATAAAATAGTTTCTGCAATGGTTTGGTGGTCATTTTCTCTCATTAGTCAGCAATAAGTGACAATGAATGGCTTCAGAAATGAATAATTTTCATGAACTTTTGTTTCATAAATAGTTTTCTTGCACTGAGTGGATTTCCTGGCCACTGTTTCAGTGCACTTAGAGACCTAGTCACTTTGTTTACAGCATTATAAGAATACAAACATTCTTATTTCAAGCTCTTTAAAATCCACTTCTTCACTGAAGCTTGGGATGTAACTCCGAATTAAAAGTATCAGTTCATGGTTGGCTTACTTTAAAAGATATATTGAAATAAAAAAATGCTTGGAGAAAGCCCAGGTTTGATGCCCCAGCGAGCCTGTAAGTGATACTGATGGGCAGTAAGTGGCAAGAGCTGCACTAACCAGCCTCTCAGTGCCTGCACTGCCACTGCCTGCAGCACTAATGAGGGTCACATTGGCTTTTCTAATCCCAAGATCCAACCCCTCAACTCCCTCCAGCACTAATTAGACAATCATAGTGAAGGTGCATCCTAGATCTTTGAACTGTCCTCTCTCCCCACCACTGGAGCAAAACAACACGTTAACAGGTATAAAAAGAGACTGCATTAGATGGCAATTACAGACCAGTGGATTATCATATCAGGATTTAGCACAGCTCTGCTGGCTGTAAAGCAGGCAGTGGTGAGTGCTGCCGAGTGCCAAATGGGAAAGGCACACAGCATTTACTCTGCTGAGTAAACCAAGATCAAGCTGCTGAAATCCAAATATTAAAGTTAAACCCTCAATCCTGCTGCCATCTAAAGTCAACCTGATTAGCTGTCTACAACACAGCAGGTTCAGTTAGAGAACTCCTCCATTCAAAACATTTAATAGCACAAAGTCTTGGCTAGGACCATTGAGATGTAGTGACCATCCCTTCACCTGAGGGCTCCAAATGAGCTGGGAATACTCCTAGGAACAGGGTGCTTTGTCCTGGAAATAAGTCCACATAGCCCAGAAACAGCTGAATAACCAGCTGTGTGATTCAGGCATTTGTTCTGACCTAATTATTTCTATATGAGCCTAGAGGGGTTTGGGGTATTTCCCCCCTCCCTTCTCCCCAGGTAATACTGGAAATCCTTAACTGCATTTCTAACTCAGTGATTACTATGCACTTCTCAAAATATTAGTAACAGATAAACTAAGGTGGTGTCTTTAAACATCCTCTGAAAATGTTTTAAGCTGAGATTTCAAGTGACAAACCATTGATCACCAGAGACCCTTGAGGTCAGTGCACAGATGGGTCCATCTGCAAGATGTATCCCACAGCACAGCAAGTGCCATAGGTTAGAAAAGATGAGGGGCAGTCAAAAATGCAGAGTCAGGTATTTACCAATTTGTAGAACTCCTAAAGTGACACACCAGTTCACACGGGGATTCTAGTGAAGGTTTATTTGATTCAGGAGCAAAACTGCTGCTTAATATTTAAATTACTTTCCTTGTTCTTACTCTAAAAATAGCTGCTGCTAATGCTCAGCTTTTATCTGGAGCTGTAAAGCTCTCTGAAGATACTGGGTGAGGCCCCCTCAGCTTTCAGACTTGGCACCATCTTTGGTTTTTTGAATCCAGGTCAAATCTCCTACCTCTTCCCAAAAGTCATCATGCAAGAAGCCATAAAATTAATGAGCTTGCACTCTTTATTAATTTCCTGTTATTGCTTTTAAAAGCAACTTGTTAACCAACTGGCTGGTCTTGATGCATGGCCAGCCCTGCTCTGCACAAGCCTGGAGATCCAGCTATGGCAAGGTAACAGCAACGAGATTTCCTTCCCCTCAAAGGTGTCAAGAAGCAATAAAGATTTATTTATAGCCATCATGACAGGCTTTTCACTTGGTCAAGTTTTACATCTGTTGTATTTTATAAGGGAAAGAAGGGGTGGAAGGGAGGAAAACAGATGGTGAGCCTATAGTGACTTCATTTGGGAGGTAAAGAAATGAGGGGAAAAAATTATTTTAAAAAACTAGCAGGTTTAATGAATGGTACAAAGTGTTAATCACATTTCATCATGACTGGAAACCGCTTTGCTAACTACAGCCAAGGAAAAAAAACAGAGGAACATGAAAGAAAACAGATTTCTGGATCTATGCATACAGAATAGTGACACTTTATAAACTCTTCCCCTGCATGGGAAGATCCCTACGACATAGTTACAGCTGCAAACAGGGAAGCAGAGAAGAAATATAGCTCTAGAATACATGAAGTTCAAGAAAAAAACCCTGTGTGTGTGGTGGGGGTGGGATAAAGAAATTACATTAATTACTTTTATTTACTCAGTAAAAAACCAAAAACTATGACATCCCAGAGGAAATGGGCAGTGGACTCGGAGGGTTTTATTGATAGATTTTTAAAGGGCAAATTAAATGACCTTGGTATCTATGGAGTTGTCAACTTGGCATCAGTCCCAGGTAAAATAATTGAACAGCCAATACAGAACTGAATTGATCAAGAATTAAAGAAAACAGAACCCATGGTGATCAGAGTAACATAACTTGACAGATTAACATGTTCTCTTCCCTGAAACAATGAACGCCAGTAAGGATAAGTGTTGACAAAGATACTTCAAAATTTCTGAAAGTTTCACTTCATGTGTGCTGTGCTCTTGCAGCAGGCTGGTTGAGAAAGATGCCAAATCACACCAGCAAAGCAAGAACTGCATCATTTCCAGGTCTGCTACACGACAGAGACATCCTCTCAGTCTCAGACTCAGCAACCAGGGCCAGCCCAGTTACTTTCCAGGCTTTCAGAATCGTTGCCACAGAGCATTTCCTCAGTACAGCTTACAGGGCATAAATAAATGCAGCTAGAGACACAAAAAGAGATTGAGATGCAGATCTTTTTTCCTCAGTTTGCTGGTATGAAGCTAAAACAGCACATCTGAGGCATGAGAGAGATACAGACAACTTAATGGACTAGGAAAAGTCACAGAAGCAAGAGGCCATCTGCAGATGGAAGCAGGCAGAGATGTGGGAGATGAGAAGGGAGGAAGAATCAGAGAAAGTCAGCTAGTTCTGGAGGAGAGATTGGGTAAATACTTGCCAAGGAAAGGAAAAAAAGCTACAAACATTTTAACACATACAAAGCCCATTTTTAAAAGGCTGCCTTTTTTCCAATGTTATACTCAACTACAGCTTTCAGGAGTCTGAGATTCCCATTCCTGCCCTGCAATGCCCCATCCCTCCCGGGCAGGGGACTCCCCAGGAGCAGAGCAGGGTGAGGAGATGGTGCCTGCTGCCCCACAGCAGCACAGGGCACGTCGAGGGGCTCAGGGGCTCCAGCCCTTCGAGGACTTGGAAATCAATTCTTTTCATCTCCACTTCCCCCAGCACCAACCTACCTTTGCAACTTAATTATAAATCTTTTCTCCCACAAAAAGGATGACTGATATTCCCAATCTCATATCAAATCTGTGGTAAACTCCATGGCATCTCTTATTTCCAAATGAATCTGCCTTATTAAAAAGTAATGAGCTATTAATTAACTTTGCACTCACACAAAGCTGTTTAATTCTCAATCCAATTAACAGCAATCTGCTGAAGGATTCTAATGATTATTTTAAATTTGCTAAGAGAAACATCTCTGAGCCTTTCATAATAAGATATTTATAGAATGGCTTGGGCTGGATCTTACTCGCATATTAATTCAATAACATTTTTGTAATACTTTAACATCTCTCTACAACGTTCTCTTTGGCAACATATTATTTAGATGTAAAGCAAAATTGAATTAACTAAGCTTAGGTTGTTTTGGAGGGATTTTCTTTTTAGCTTTCCCAGTTGTATCAACAGAAGCATAGAGGGTTCCAAACTCTGTAGTACAAGTTTCTGATCAGGTGACTCTCACAGGGACTCCACACAGGTATTTGCTCTGCAAAGACTGCAGCAACAGGCTGTTTTCCACCTCTTCAAAATGTTCTGTAGTCTCCTCTGCCTGCACAGAAGAAAGCAGCCCAATGTGGGGCTTATCTTGTTAAGTCATATTACATCAAGTTATATCCACGATGACAGTGCTTATCAACAAATTCTAAAGCTAAATATGAGCTGGTCTTACAGAGCTGGACAAGAAAGAATTGATTTGGATATGATTTTGCCAAATCATATATGCCAATATGGTTTTGGCATCTGGAGGAGGTTCCCCTCCCCTCTAACACAGAGAGATGAGGTAACAGAACACACACCCCTGTGGTGCACACTCTTGCAGTCACTAGACTCACCTTGCAGCTTTTCTGACAGAGGATGAAGAACTCCTGAAATCTGTCCCTGAAAGGGAGTTGTCCCCTTCACCACTGCAAAGGCCACTGCCAGCTAGGAGGTTGCAGCTTTTGATACCCACTATATGTTTTCCCAAAAGCAAGTGAAGAACACTCAGCTCAAAACACAGAGGGGCATCCAGGAAGACAAACCCCACTCTCCAAAACCACAAAAGAAAGAAAATTGAATACTAAACATCACAACTGCAGGTATGGTACTTAATAATTAATTGCCACTGCATACCTGGAATGGAAGATGCCAGAAAACCTGCAGATCAATACTCAATTTTGAGCAATTCTGCAGTGTGTCATACCACATGGGTCCCAGATAAAGAATGTGTTCCAAACATCATTAAAGGCAGTTCATAAGTTACTTTTGTACATGTTAACCCCACATCACACACAAACTTCATCTAGTTTAGCCTAACACATACCCAAACCTGAAGCAGCATAACCTATGGCATGATAACACTGATATACTTATCTAGAAACATGGCAATGGTCAAAGTCCCAGCAGGACAAGGGTGTGAAGAAGATGCACTGAAGTGCCATGGAACACAAGGTGTGTGGGGGAGGTTATTTAACAATACAGTTTTTCTAACACTTCATTTTGGTTATTGTCAACATCTTCTCCTCCAGATATAGGGACAGGCTGCAGTCTTGCTGGATTTCTCCACTTCATACACTACAAACAGTGGAATCATGTGCAGTATCTGTCCCCATAACACTGACATCCATTCAAGAAACTGAGGCTAGGAAAGGGTGCACCACCTAGGCTATAAACAGAATTAAGTCCAAAAGCAAAACAACATTCTGGCACATTAATGAGTCCCAGTGAAAGTAAGCTCTTGTCTCTGGATGTCTATACCAGCAAGAAGCAGGGTACATCCAGGGAGAAAGCTGAATTTTCCTGCTTTTATATACTGAAGTAGTTCCCCAAACAGTTGTCTAAATCTGCTTGTTATAGCTTTTGAAATGTCCACTGGAGCAAACCAAATCAAATGCTGCTTTTTGCTTTGCTGTGATCCTCCAACACTTTGAATTCTCACGTGGCATCATGCAGGACAACTACACGATGTGGAGCAAGGATTGTTCATCTTCCTGACTGATGAACATCATTTTGGGGTTTTGTTTCCTCTCTCTCTCATACAGAGTTGATTCTGCATGGCTCCAGTGTTCATTTGCATGCTTCATAGCCTCCTGCTTCAGAGGGGACACATGCTACTGTTTGATGATTTACTATCTGCCTTTGATTGAGGCTGAGGGCATTTCACATTATTTTATTATCTAATGCATGTACACACAGAGTATTTCAACTGCTGCATCCGTACTCTTGTTTTACAAATCAATGCCATGCCTCTCTCTGAATCAGAAGAGCCATCTGAAATTATTGATCTGCTCATATTTCTTTTTCTATTGATCCTGTCATCTACAGCACCATCAAGTCTTCTTTGGCACAGAGTATGTTCACATTATGGAATTTTTCAAGTTCATTGTAGTGACAACTACTATTAACTTGCTCCAGTGTAATGAAAGCTAAGCTTCCTGCATGTTTTGTTTATAACCTTCTGGACTCACATTCTCACACAGAAAAACCACTTTTAGTGTGGCCTCTGCCTATTTAGATTGCACAAGTTACTGGAGTTGACAAGATCTCCCCAATCTCATAGGACAGCCAGTGAGCTCTATCCCAAACACAGCAGTTAAAGACAAAGTAGCTGGTTTGCAAAATTCAGGGTCTTAAAGACCACATATGAAGGTGCTTTATGCTTCTATGAATCACAGAAAGGGCTTCAAGAACCATTTTTGCATTTTGCTTAACCAAAGACAACCTTAATTTGAACAACTATTTTCAGTGAGTTAGACAAGAAAACCAAAACCCACATCCCACCTGGAGCTTCTTCCATAAGAACTGCTTCTACACAATGTTTCATCTCAAGTTCTGTTATATAGAAGTTCTTTACAACACAAGTGACAGCAGCAACTCAAGAGCTTCTTGGCATGGTAAGGAATTAATACTTGTCATGTGATAGCTGTGCCCTTACACAGCCCTTGACCTGTTAAACCAATTGGACACCCATAAGTCTATGGGACTGGATGAAATCCACCTGAGAAACTGGCCAAGCCTCTCTCCATCATTTACCAGCAGTCCCAGTTAATGGGGGAGGTCCCAGATGACCGGAGACTTGCCAGTGTGACTCTCATCTCCAAGAAGGGCAGGAAGGAGGATCTGGGAAACTCCAGGGCTGCCAGCCTGACCTCAGTGCCAGAGAAGATTATGGAATGGTTCATCTTGGGGCCAATCATGTGGCAAGTGCAGGACAACACAGGGGATGAACTGAGTTCATCAGGAGTGCTGGTGGTAGAATTTGAAGTAATTTGAGCATAATTTGGCTGTTCCCAGATGCTCTACAGGCTGGTGAGATCATTAGCTTTAACTGACTTGCAAGTCTTTTTGATCATATGATCTCAGAGAGAAAGAAATAGGAAAGTCCCAAGAACAGAGCATCAGAGAAAGCACTAGACCCAGAAAGTTCTTTGAAAGAACCATTTGATAAATATTATTGTGTCTGCATAAAATTTATAGACTCAAGTTCACTCCTATTGCAGTCAAGCAGACTGATCTTAAGAGCTAAAGTACCTTAAAAATGAGATTAGTCTAAACACAACTATATACTGGAGCAAATAGACTCTGACATAATGGCACAATGTAGAGCCAAGGGTATTATAGCTAAAAAGTTTGCAGTAGGAGAGTTAGCCTATCCCCCTCCCCTTTTTTTAAACCACAGTAGCTAGTGCATTACAGAAGCTCCAATAACTGATTGATATGGATGTACCTTGTTTATAGATGCACCAGGAAAGGCAGCAAAATCAACATCAACAGCCAAGGTTTCAGTGCAGCACAGAGAAGGATTTTACTAGATTGAAGATGTTATCAAATCAGAAAATCATGACCTTTATATTTAATGGTTTTTTTCATCTCAAGAAAGGGTTTACAAAATTGATAGTGTTCTAACTCACACTGGACTTGAATGGAGGTGGGATGGGGTGAGCCAGCTGCTAACACTGCACAGCAATGATTTGGAGCAAGGACTAAAAATAAAGAAAAAAAGAAATAACACCCCTAACTGAACACAGTAAATGTCAATTGGTAGAATAGTACTATTTAGCCCAGCTTTTTCTAGGAGTGTCAACAAAATGCAGCACTTTCTTTAAAACAAATTTTGTTTGATAGAAAGCTTGGCACTGAAAGTTCACAGAAGTGCAGGATCATTACAAACTAAATGATTACCAACACATGAAATACAGCATGGCTGGAACTGGGTAAAAAGGTCAGTAAGAAAAAAAAAACACTACCTACAAAAGCCCTTTTGCAGGCCAGGCACCATGCACCTGTCACTTTGTGAGAATCTGTTCTTCTCCAGTGCAAAATGCTGCCAGTTACAAAATGAGCAGTCTGTTCTCCTCCAAACAAAGGAAGACCTGAGTCCAGTTTGTGCAGCTTTAGCTTCTCCACGTTCCAAGACAATTCAAAGCCATCTCAGCAGCAGCTTGAATTGACAGGCTCGAAGCCTGAGGATGCCATCTGCAGCCCCACATTTACATTTAACATTAAACGGTGCTGCTGGCAAACTTCATCCTCTGCCTACAAAACCTCAGTCTCCTACTCCAGCAGCAATTCCTACACCACCCTTCCAACATCCACATGTTAACTCCTCAGCTAAAAGGACATCTGCTCTTGAACATTCAAAGGAGAAAGGCATCAAAATGAAAGATACATCACACAATACTTGACATCCTAAGGCAAGATTTACAGCAGTGGTGAACACACTGACTGTGCAAGGGGTCACTAGAAAAACCCACACTACTATCACAATGATTTTTCCTACAATTCCTTTTTTCCCCAGCAGTCCAAGGCATGCATGTCCAGAAACAGCAATACCACCTCACACAGAGCCACAGCTGCTCTTTTCCAGAGCCCAAGAACCAATCTGATGCTGCCTGCTCTAGTTCTGATAGGGACCAAAGTACTGAAGTGATCCTTTCTGAGCAGTGTGGTTGTGGGAGGGGCAATCTATAGGCAATGCTGGGAACATGCTGCCTTCACAGCTACCACGAAAACTACTTCAGAGCCTTTCAAATCAGCCATCTCTATCAACGTCTACTACGAACTATCTACTGTTTATAAAGTAATTCTTTTAATATTGGATTTATCTTAAAGGCTAGAAGCTACGTAACTTGCATGCAGAACAGCTTATTATAAATCCTCTCACAAACAAGAACAACTACAAAGTCACTTTGTACAACTTCCAAACTTGAGCAGCTCCAAAGCAGACAGAAATCCAGTCACTTGCAGCACAGTATCCCATTATTCAGTAGGAGATACTTCCCTAGAGCTATTACACTGCTCATTTGGTGCATGGGTATTTCTGTGTCAATATGGATCAGAGCCTGCAATGTGCAACTGATTTTCCATAGTATACTTTAAGTGTGGGCAAACAACTTAAGGTTTAATTGGTATTTTAACAGATCGAAAGAAATACAAATGAGTAAAGGCATTTTGATGTCTGCCACCACCAACAGTTTATAAGCTTTCAGGACACACGTGTTTAATCAGAGAGAGTTGATTAGGATCATGGCTGAGTGATTATTTATTGACATGTGCATAGAGGAATGGAAAGGGGATGGGATAATTGGAGCTTTGCCAGAGTAGCTGGCAATGGTTAGTGACTGTTTTTTATTTTTGGACATCAGCCCAAATATAACACTGCAGGTGCCAGATAAGCTTTACTTTTAGCAAAAGCAAAACTACATGCATAACTTCACACACGTGATTAATCCTTTAATACTGGGCCAACCCACTCCCAAAAACTCAGTCAGGGCCTCCATCTGCACATGCTGCAGAGCAGTCACACACATTTCCAGCAAACCAAGCTGAAAAACAAGTTGGCATTTTAAAAAAGCAAACCAGTAACAGTCAAGACACCTTTTAGGCACTTGGTATGAGGCAGTAATCACCACCTTTCTCTCACAGCCCAGTATTGAAACGAGGGAAGAGCAAATGTTTGGTCTTCTGAGAAGGGCAATATTCCAACAGATGACAAGTAGAGCCACCAAATATTGACAGAGTGTGAGGATTTGCAATCCAAGCAGCATAAGGTCTCTGTCCCTGTTGGAACTCGAAGTGAGCAGCTTCACCTCCTCACAGTGCTTGGTCTATCAGCTCAACTGTTCTTAATAACCCTGCCTAAGGTCTGCAGGCTGAGATAGGCTGACAAGAGAAGATCACTAGAAGAAAGAGGGCCTAAAAATTGCTGGGACTTACTGGTTTCAAAGCCACAAACAAGGAATGGTTGTGGACCAACTCCAACAAGTCAACAGGAGCTTTTCCACATATCTTGATGGTCTTTGAAGTAGATCCTTGAGCAGAGCTGCTCAGTTGCCAATGCACAAACCTTTAAACAAATTTAAAGAATGCCTTCACGTCCCCTCTGTATGGCTCGTGTCACATCCAAAATTCAGATGCTTGTATTTGTGAGCAGCATCAATGAAAGCAAGGTCAATGAAAAAAGAAAATAATCTGTGTTTCTGATCTAAAAATTAGTCTACCAACTCTCCCCCAACCCTTTTCTTAAGCATCCTGCTTCACTTTACTGGAAATTGCAATAGCTAAAGAGACATTTTGGCCCACAGATGTCTTTCCACAGACTCTTTTTTAGCACTGTCATTTACCTTTAATAATTAATAGCAAAGAAATCAAAAACAAAATCTCAGCATTTACTTAAAGGATTGCTCATCAACTTTCCAGCTTCACTGCAATTAAGAACTCTCTTCAAGACCTCCTCAGAAGCCTCTGCCCTCACCCCTTCTCCACTGGACTACAGGCATAAGTGTGTGTATACATACATACACTACTGAACCTTCGTAGTTGAGAAGATAGAGAAAACTCTAGAGCATTAAAAGTCAAAATAGGAGAGCACACACTGTTTGAATTACAAGTAGCTACATTATTTTAAGTCTTAAAACCTAAAAAGGGAGGAATAAATCAACCCCAAAAGTTTGTTCATATAGTCTCTGATTTTGAGGAGGTAAAATAATATATTTTCAGTAAGGCACTTGGCTTTGTGGGAGCACGGGGGTTCTTGCCAGCTTTGCTTACTCAATATAGATCACTAGTTTGTGTGGTGAGGTTTTATGCAGATTGACATACTTCAATTCAAAGAGAAACCCCAAGAGCATCATTTGACTCAACCTCCCATTCGGGATAAAATTTACAATTTACTATTTTTCACCACAGTAGAAAATACACCTGGCAGAGATGAGATGCATATGGAGCAGAGAAACATGACAAAAAAAACACCCTGCTTTCAAAGTTCATCAGCTTCCCAAAGCCAGCAGAAGCTTCCCAAAAGCACTGCTTTTACTATCCAATTCAGAAATATTTCTACATATGCAAACAGACACTCATTAGTAATTCTGACAGGCAGCAGTCTGTGCAGATCCACAGCTAAGCACAGGCTTTTGGAGAGACTTGGAGGAAGGTGCTGGGGAAAAAAAAAAAAAGCAGTTGGCTATATATGCAAGGCTTTATCTGTATGACAGAACTACAAGAAAGCAATTTAGAAGCTGACATTAACTTCCTCACTTTAATACCTCCAAGTTAAAAATCAATAGATTTTAATTGTTCGGTGCAGAGTAATGTTTTGTTCTGAATTGAAGAAAAAAGGCTTTCCACATTCTCTGCTAAAGAAAGCTCAACAAGTATTTATTGAGTATTGATCAAGATTTTTCTCATCAGTAAAACTCAGTTTCAAGCTCCTAGGATACAAAACTTGGAAGTTTCCAACAGAAAAATTGAACAACGTTCCAAAAGTACAGTGAAAACTGTCAATTTTTTTTTCCCCTGTCTTCCCAGTCACTTCAAAAAGTTTCTGGTTTATCAGCCTTATTGTCACCATAACCACATGTCTAAGGGAGTAGGGTTATGTTCAAGAGCTCCTAGTCAGCTGTTAAGATTCTTCAAAGCAGGCAAGAAACAAAGAATTCACTTTGTCAATTCAAAAAGATATTTCATTAAAAATTCAGTGGTGGGAAGTAATAATAGGGCCATTGAACAAGGCAATGCACCCCTGGGTTCCTCATTAAAAAGCCAGGAAAAAAAGTATCTTAAGGGGTTTCACAATGAGAACCTTGAAACACCAACTTAGGAGAAGACAAATTATAACCTCCTGTAATTACCTGGTATCACAGCTCCTTTTCAGCACTTAGTTTTCAAGAACAGTGTTGTAATGAGGTTGCAGCACCTCACTTGGCAGAAGTATCAGCTGAGTTTGCACTTAACACACAGCTGGTATCCCAGGCAGAGCTTTGGTTCTTAGGCACTCAGGACCCTTCATGAGCAAGACAGCATCATCTGACAGAACAGGCCAGAGCACCTCTGCCAGCAGATCTGGCACCCTGACAACCATCCCTCTGGAGGAGGACAGATGTCACAGATGGACAGGGGAAGTGATCCCAGGCCACCAAGACAGTCAGGACTGGAGCCCTAGGATTAGGGGCCAGGGGAAGTGAGCTTGCTCCAAATAACTCAGAATACCCAGAACCACAGAAAAGGCAGGAATAAAAGTTACAAATTCTCAGCTAGCCCAAAACATCCCTGGTATTGTGTTTGCTTCCCATTTGTACCCCACTCCTGTCATTTTTACAACTCCCCAGTCTCCCTTCTGCCTCCTTCCTCTTACCAACCACTGGATCTAAGGGCTCCCTGAAGTGGCTTTACTATTAGTGAAGTAATTCAGTCTCAGTCCATTCATCAGCATGCCTGGCATCCACCTTCCACCCAAAGAGCACTCAAAACAGAAGGTACAAAACCAGGGCAGCTTTCAACACACATTCAGAAAAGAGACTTACTCAGCACTACTCTTGTTTCCCCCTCCTATCTTCCATTGAGGAGAGGAATTTTCTTTCAAGTCTGGAAAAAAATTCTCCTTGCAGTGTTAAGTCTTTAACAAGGAGAACTCTAAAATAGCCTGTGGAACAGCAAGTCACCAAGCAGACTATGAGCAGCCCAGGTCCTCCTATGGATCCTTAGGAATTAGGAAATCCCCACTTTCCTCCAGCTGCTCACAGCTCTGTTAGGAAGGCAGACAGAGCAGAGTATGGCCTGGGATGCTTTGAAAAAGAGGCACATGATCCCTTTTATCCATCTCCTTGCACAGTGTCTGGGCTCAGCACAGCCTGTTTCTCTTTCATGACCTGCTTTGCTTGCTCCTTCCTCCTCTCAAGCTTCTCAAGTTCCTTTGCACTTCACAAATTATACTTCTTTGCTACTCCCCTTCCCTTTTACTACTCCTGAACAAGCCTGAGGGCAGATATTATTGTTGTCCTCAATAAGAGGACAACACATGGTGTGCAAAAAGCCAATCAACACAGAGTAAGATATTTATCTTTATTTCTGTTCTGCAGAACAGGGTGCCAGGCATTTAACAACAGCCAACACACCCAACGTTGCCAGGCACACAATATCTACAATGGCATGAGACACTTGGTTGTTTAGTCTTATTTCCCTATCCATCCTACAACATGCATATGCATGCTATCTAATAATTAAATCATTCTGGGGAGGTTCCCTAATTAGCATGCTCATTTTTACCTTAGGGGTGTGTATTTTTAGCATTATAATTACCCAAGGTTACTCTTGCCATGTCTTCGGTCCAGAAGTTTCTTATTTTATTATCTTATGTTTAAGTCAGCAACAGCAAAAGAACACACAAGACACATTTTGTCTCACATCCTAGTCAAGGTTAAGTACTTCCCATGATATCTTGAACCATGTTTCAACCAGAACTTCTTGATAAATTTTTACCCTTGTTCATT